>NW_027514669.1:795000-935272 GCF_048772815.1 Callospermophilus lateralis | reverse complement strand
GAGAGTTCTGAGGACCTTGATATATTGTTACAACAACTACGAAAGATAAAAGTGAAGAAAAAGAAAAAAGGGATACAGGGCACGCAGGCCTACTGTAAAAAGGGGACGGGATCCAATATTGGTCAACAACACTCTGAGGAGGAGGAGGTAGAATATCTCAAAGAAGATATGGTGCCAGTTGCCCCACCCCCGTATGTGGGGGGGAGCCAAAATTCCGGGAGATATTTTCATGCGCAAGTTTGGAGGACATTTAATACAGATATGGGACTTGCATACCCTGTATTTCAGGACAATAACAGGGGAAGATATCATGAGCCTTTAGACTTTAAGAAAATTAAAACCTTGGTGGAATCTTTCCGCACTTATGGTGTGGATGCCGCTTTCACCCTTACTCAGGTGGAGGGACTTGCTAGATTTTGTATGACTCCTTCAGATTGGGCTAGCCTTGTTCGGGCTTGTGTTTCTCCAGGTAAATATTTGGACTGGAGAGCCTTTCTGCTAGAGGGCGCTGTTGAGCAGGCCGCCCAAAACTATGCGGCGGGACACCCCCATTGGGACAAGGATATGCTTTTAGGACAAGGCAGATTTGCTAATCAACAGACAGGATTCCCTCCTTAGGCATATGATCAAATTAACAACATTTGCATTCGGGCATGGAAGTCACTTCCAAATAGAGGAGAGGTGTCTGGTTACTTGACTAAGATTCTGCAGGGCTCTACAGAACCCTTTTCAGATTTTGTAGCAAGGATGGTGGAGGCCGCTGGTAAGATTTTTGGGGACCCTAATAGGCACCTACAGGGGCGTAAGCATCCTGTGCTAGCTCATCAAAAGCTTAACAGGTTTGGTCTGGTTTTTTCCTAGGGGCCACTGGGGCTCAAATACCCATAACATGGCTCACCGAGGAGCCTGTTTGGGTGCCTCAGTGGCCTCTTCCCTCGGCTAAACTGGCAGCAGCCCATGATCTAGTCAAAGAACAACTTGATTTGGGTCACATCCAACCTTCTACTTCTCCATGGAATACTCCCATATTTGTCATTAAGAAAAAATCAGGGAAGTTGCGCCTACTGCATGATCTACAAGCAGTTAATGCTCAGATGCAACTTATGGGACCCATTCAAAGAGGGCTGCCTCTGCTCTCCTCTGTTCCTCAAGGCTGGGATATAATTGTTATTGACATTAAAGACTGTTTCTTTTCCATTCCTTTGCATCCTAAAGATTCACAACGTTTTGCTTTCACCCTTCCCTCGTGTAATCACGAGGAACCAGATCAAAGGTTTGAGTGGGTGGTGTTGGCACAGGGGATGGCTAACAGTCCCACGATGTGCCAAATGTATGTGGGGAAGGCACTCGCACCTCTCAGACATAAGTATTCCTCCACCAAGATCATTCATTATATGGATGATGTGTTATTGGCCGCAAAATTGGAACAGACAGTTAATGAGGCTTATAAAGAACTCGTGATGCTGTTGGCTCATCATGGACTGCACATCGCACCTGAAAAGGTTCAAACAGGGGATTCTATCAGGTATTTGGGAGCGACAATTGGGTATGACAAATTAAAACCACAAAAAATTACCATCAGGACTCAAGATTTCCAAACTCTAAATGATTTTCAAAAATTGCTGGGAGACATTTATTGGATAAGAGGATATTTACATATTCCTAATATTGTGCTCCAGCCTTTGTATGCTACTCTTAACGGTGATCCAGATCTTGCTTCCCCTCGTAGCCTCACTACTGAGGCTAGAGCGGCCCTTATAAAAGTAGAAAAAGCTATACAGCATGCCACTCTATGCAGGCTCCAGAGTGATAAACCTTTCCAGTTATGTGTGCTTGCCACTATGCGGCAGCCTACTGGAGTACTGTGGCAAGATGGGCCTTTACTATGGATCCACCCACATGTATCCCCAGGAAAATCCTTAGAATATTATCCTGATGCTGTTGCAGCGTTGGCACTTAAAGGGATTCAACAAAGCATTCAATTTTTCGGCCAATCACCTTCTTCTCTTATCATACCCTACACTAAAGCTCAACTTAATGTTTTATGTGCTACTCTAGACAACTGGGCTATTCTGTGTTGCTCGTTTCAAGGGGGTATTGATAATCACTACCCTTCTCATCCATTACTCCATTTTGTTAAAGAACATCCCATCATTTTCCCTAAGGTAACTTCATCCAGTCCAATTCCGGGGGCTGTTAACATTTTTACTGATGGTTCCAAGTCTGGAATGGGAGCTTATGTAATTAATGACTCTCCCCCTATCCAGCATCAATTTGCTCCTAGAAATCCACAATGGATAGAACTACAAATTGTTATTGAAGTTTTTAAACAGTGTTCTTTTCCTTTTAATCTTATTTCGGACTCCAGGTATGTGGTACAAGCACTAAAAGTCCTGGAGGCTGTGGGAGCTATTAGTGAATCCCACAATATGTCTGCTTACTTTACTCAGCTTCAACAGCTTATCTCTAACCGCACTGCTTCTTTTTATCCAATGCACATCAGGGCTCACACCTCTCTTCCTGGTACATTATCCCAGGGTAATGCCTGTGCGTGCGGACTTAGCCACTAGAGGTCAATTGATATGCTTGGCTTCCTCCTTAGAGGGGCTAAGTTGTTTCACCAAATCTTCCATGTTAATGCATTAACGCTGCACAGGCATTTTTCCATTTCAAGAGCGGATGCTCGGCAGATAGTATTGCAATGTCCCCACTGTGTCACATTTCTTCATCCTCCTAATTATGGAGTAAACCCACGGGGATTAAAGCCATTGGTTGTTTGGCAAATGGATGTGACACATATACCTGACTTTGGTAACCTCAAGTATGTGCATGTTTCTGTTGATACGTGCTCTGGAATTATCCATGCTTCTGCTTTATCAGGAGAAAAGGCACGTAATGTCATTACTCACTGTTTAGAGGCATGGGCAGCATGGGGTGCACCTGCATCCTTTAAGACTGATAATGGACCTGCTTATACTGGCAGACAATTTACAGCTTTTTATTCTACTATGGGAGTGCAACTTACTCATGGTTTGCCTTACAATCCTCAAGGACAAGGCATTGTTGAGTGTGCTCATCGCACCTTAAAGGAAACTTTACAAAAACAAAAAGGGGGAATAGGAGCTGAACACACTCCTAAAGAACGCCTGTCCTTAGCTCTCTTTACCATTAATTTTTCGAATTTGGATATTCATGGTGGCTTTGCGGCCGATAGACATGTGTCCCCTCAGCCCTCTGTGATTGGCTATGTTAAGTGGAAGGATGTTCTTACGGGCCAATGGAACGGCCCTGACCCCGTGCTGACATGGGCACGAGGATCTGTATGTGTTTTTCCCCAGGATTGTACGGAACCGTTGTGGGTCCCTGAACGCTTGACAAGAAGAGTCTCGACATCAACTGACCAGCAACAAGAGATACCACAACAATTCTGTGATGAGGATCTTCATTCTGCTAAGTGCTCTGGCTCTGGTGCTGGTGCCGATGGCACAGGCGACACCAATGCGGTGGTGGGCAGTGGCACGGGCATGGCCAATGCCGATGCCGGTTCATGGTAATTCTAGTGTCCTCCCCACTCTTTTTTCTACCTCATGTGAGATGTCTGCTCCCTGTGCCTCTCCTAGAGGGGACATGGAGAGAATTTTTAATCAATCACAAGTTAATCTAACAGGAGTTTTTTGTTTCAGACTTAAAAACGCTAATTGCATTAGCCTTAAGACCAAAAATTTGACTAACTGGGAGGACCCATTGTGGTCCAATCAGGTCTCAGGGAGCATTATCAGTGCTGTATTGAGCAAGGTAGGTTCGGGGAAGCAATCAGGCTCAGGAACCCCCGCAAACAGTAGCTCTGCTCTTAACATAACTACCTTGGCTATTATCTCCGAGGTACTAATCCCAGTGCCTCCTTCTTCTAGTAGTATTCATGATGCCACTCATTTCAAGGCCTCTCCTTACTGTCCCCCTAATCTTGGTTTCCTCCCAACATTTACACCTTGTCAGGATCATTCTTGGGAGAAACATCAAGTTGCTAAAGGTTTCTCCCTTTCCCCCTCTCTTAAGAGGTATGTTTATAACTTTAACAATAGTGCCAGCTCCTCTACAGGAGTAGGTTGGTCCTGGTTTCAATGGCTGATTTCCAATGAAAAGGGGGCTTCAGCCGATATTTCTGCATTGGCTCAGTTGGTAGGAGCCAAAAGTTGGCTGACTAATGTTTCTGGTACTGTTAGGGAAAGTGAACGAGGTAATAGACTTACATCTGTTTCATTCAACTCTCTGTTGTATAATGCCACAATGCCTCCTGCAATGGTCTGTATCCAATCCCCCTTCTTATTCCTTTTGGCTAAGGCCACCTTGTCAGGGATGCTGGATTGTTCTCATACTACCAGTCTCTTATCTGAGTGTTGGAATGGTTCCTGGACTGTAGCAGTGGTTATGAAAATTCCAACTTTTGTCCCAATCCCGGTCACTGCGGATCCTGATAAATTCCCTATTGTTGAGCTACTTAGAGTCCACAGAGATTTTGGAATCACAGCGGCTATAGTGACAGCCGTGGCGGTATCTGCTGCTGCAGCGGTTACGGCCGGAGTGGCTATGGCCAATCAAGTACAAACTGCTGCCACCATTAATCAAGTTGTCCAACAAACTTCCACCATACTTGAATCCCAAAATACAATTAATCAACATATTTTGTCAGGGATTTTAGCTGCCAACCAAAGAATAGATTTACTCCAAGCTCAGGTAGAAGAATTGGCTGACTTAGTGCTTTTGGGTTGTGTTGACCAAGGTGCACATTTATGCATAACCTCTGTCAGATTTAATGATTCCAGGAATGTTTCCCGCATCATTGGCGAATATTTGGCTGGAAATTGGTCCATGGAAGCGGAAGACATGATCCAGTCTCAACTAACCCAGATAGGTGTCTTGAATAACACCCGTGTTGATCCCGTGACTTTGGGTCAATTCACCGATTGGATATCTTCTGCTTTTTCCTTTTTTAAACAGTGGGTGGGGGTAGGCATTTTTGGTGCAATGTGTTGCTTCGGTATGTTTCTCTGTTTGTGGTTTCTCTGTTGCCTCAAGGCCCGCAATGCTCACGATAAGGCTATGATCATCCAAGCTCTTGCAGCTTTAGAAAATGGCAATTCACCTCAAGTCTGGCTTGCGCATCTTAAACAGTAAATCTTTGACATGGTCGTTGCACCTCAAGTTATTATAACATTGCACTGGGATCGGCATGTCTTTCCTCGTTATTCTCTTAGTGTTGGAAAGCCCTTGCACTCTGCCGGTCTTGCTGCCATTGCACGCAGGTGGGTTTCCAAACTAATGCTTCTCTATCGCCTTAAAGTCCGTGCCTTTCTTTCAGGGTGCTGTCAACTCGTTTGTCGTTGTGTACAGCCACAGTTCAGCCTCAGCTGTCCCCCTTCGTCCACCTTCGTAATGATACAGGATGCGAGACAAGGCACTGCACTTGAGTGATCCTTGAAGTGGACCTCAAGGAGAGCATGTCCTATTGCATGCGGGTTTGATGTCCACGCCCCGCCCCATGAAAAAGGCGTCGGCTGATATGGCTTCAGATCTGGGGAAGGGCCCTCCTTAGGACTGAGCCATACTATGCAGCCACTTCTGCACAGTGGGATAGGACCTCTACTCTCGCCTGTATTGTTTTCAGAAAACAGAAAGGGGGAACTGTGGTGAGCCACTTCTGCAGATTATGGTCGCCATTGCAGGATGGCGCTGGCTCCACTGTGGTCTGTAACAAACAACTCCTTGTTTGGGAGAGTTGGTGCATGGTTTTTCAGCACCCTGTGAGAAAGTTCCACGTGGCAGCTTTGCATTGGGGCTTGGGATGCTTTATTAAGGCTGGGAGGGGCATCCAACAAGGAAGAAGAGGAAATATCAAGGGCCTGAATAAACTGCTGAAAGAAGATTCCTGAGTTGCGTCTTTCTTGTGGGCAAGGGGTCTTGACATTTGTGGAGTGTTTACATTGTCCCTTACTTTTGGAAACTCCTCTACCACCCCCAAAGTTGTGAAAATTGAGCAGTTTTCATTGCAGATATATATTCACAGATTTTTCTAACTCTTCTCCTCTAACTGTGTCATACTTGGGGCGAAGGTAATGTCACAGCATTGTTCTGGATGAGATTGAAAAGATTTTTGTGTAGCAAATATTTGCATACACATTGGATCCATTTTTCAATTTTCCATTTGAAATACTGAATACATGACACTATCCCATACCCTACTAGCCTTTGACTATTCATCCTAATATGATGGAGAAAAATAACCTAAACAGAATACAAATACAAGCAGTTTAGAGGAGGCATGGTATATAGTTGAACTTTCCTTTTGCATGATAAACGGTAGGTGTTATAAATCTAGTCAATTTTTAATTAAAATAGTTCTCTATGTGTTTTTAAAATTAACTACTATGTGAATTCCTCTCTCCCTTTCTCTGTAGCCTATTCATCATCACATGTATTTTTATATGCACTTATAAAATCCTACCTGGTATTATAGGTACATTTTTGTGAAGTTGCTGACTTGGCAGGTACAAATTGTGAGAAGAGATCACTCCTCCTAAACGCTGTTGGAACTGAAAATTCCACCTATAGGAGAGCTTCCTAGTAGAACAACATTATACGTAAACTCATGTTCAGTAAAATAAATATTTTTACATATGTGGATGATATATATTTAAAGATGAATTTCAATTGGCATATATATTAGTACTTTTTTAATGTCTGTGTGTGTGTTTTGTGTATATATGTATATGTGTGTATATATATATATATATATATATATATATATATATATATATATATACACTCTCCAGATTTTTCAAACTATGAAATATATGTGTCTTATTTAAATTCCCTAAATTCATTCATGTTCATGGACTTAGATTTATAATCAACTTTTCACAATATTATTCTTAGAAATATTCATCCACCTTAAATACATATTTGTTTACTAGTAGTGAAAACTAACTTCAGTGAATGGTGTATACAAATCCTAATAATTCTACAGTAATTGACCCAGTCAAACATCAATGCAAGTATATTCCTATGGGACATGATATGTAATTTGATGTTTATTTTTATTCAACATTGGTACATTATTATTTCTTCAATTTTTGCACATCATAGGATATATATTTCATCCACAAGTGAGCAAATTTATAAGCATTTGTTTCAACTTTAATCACTTCCTGCTTCAGAACACATGTATTGTCAGGGTTTCTTGACTGGATTTTTCATGAGACTTCTTTCCAAACACATTATTTTCGATTTCCATAATCACTTTAGATGCAAAACTCACACACTCTTCATGATAAACCAAAACACTAATATTACCATTAGATGAATAACTGGTTGGAATGAATGATTGTATATCCATATAAGATTTCCTGTAATTTTTCAGATATCAATTCAAACCATTATTTAAATTTGGAACAAGTTATATTATTTATTCACAGTTTGGTCTATTCATGCTTTATCTCTATATTCATAAACACAGGGTACACCTATTTTTACCCCCAATACTAATTTATACGTCTTCAATATATTGCTCCCAGAAATGGTGGAAGAAATACTTATGTCACCTGATTTATGTATACATTTTATCACAGTAATATTCTGGACAAAAATTGTAAAGGTCACACTTATGATTCTACCAAAGCCTAAATGGAAAGTGAACATAGATTACTAAAAACATCTATTTCAAGGTTGCCTAATGCTCTCAAATGTCAATCCTATTGGTAACTACGTATTTCTTTCTTTCTAAGATTATATATTCAAACTCAACCCTGTTGAAAATGTCTAATCCTCTCACTCACTTTATACATTGCCTGATTTAGTAATGTCTCTATTGATATCTGCTTTTCTACATATTTTCCGCAGTTCATGATAGTGACTGACTCTTCATATGTGCTGACATATACATTCGCTCTCTAACTGAATCCCTATTGCTAAAGAACTTTTGGTCCAAATCATATACTCACTCTTCTTCCTAAACCTACCGACTATCTTTCAAATCCTAATGACTATCCTTTTTTGAGTGGATGTTCTCTTCTACATTCAATCTTCCAAGGTACAAGGTCCTGTGCCATTGTATATCAAATTTTCTGAGACATCTGTGCAGAACATAATTCAAAGCTAAGTATCCCAATCAAGGGCCCAATGCCCTTGTGGGTTTTAAATCATACCTAGATTTCTGTTTTCATAATTATATTTCACCTCTACATTCTTGTAAATATCACAGGTTCCCAATACAATTATTCATGGAGCAGAATGATTTCTAACCCAAATCAAACCTGTTATTAACCCTAAACATACACTGTTCCCTCAATCTCATTTTACAGAAGAGCAGGGACAGAGTTGTTCTTACAATACAGGAAAGTAGGGGACATTCAACCTGCTGAGAACCTCAAAGGTCCATGCAGAAATGATACCTAGAGAAGTTGTAGGCAGGTATGAAGGACCTAAGAGAGCAAAGGCCAATTTGCATGGCAAACAACCTGGTCAGGATGAAAGGATGTTTCTGAATCAGGCTCTCTCTTCTTATTGTGGAGAAGATGGACCAAACCAGGCCTGTGTGGAGAGCTGTTCCCGGGTGCCTATGATTGATATACCATTCTAACTTGTGAAAGTGTTAGAGAAAGTAGGGACAGCCACCATCTCACTGGACCTTTGGAAGAATTGTTAGGACAAAGGGGTTGCCAAGGTAGTGACCTCATTCAGTTCCAAAGAAAGTGATGTACCTCATTTCCTTGGTGATGGAACTCTCTGAACTTGGTATCCAAGAAGCCAGGCACCCAGATGCATTCCCAGTCCCAGTCCCAGTGGGCTCACTTGTGTGGATTTACCAAGGACAGTTAGTCTTTCTTGGTACCTACTGATGTGAGGATGGCAAAATGCCAGGAGAGCTCTTAAGAGGGACCTTTCCTGATAAAGCAGGTAGTGGCTCACCACTTTTTCCTGACAACTTCACAGTGTTGGCCAAGGAAACAAGAGAGGGTACAGGCCATTTCGGGGGAACATAGTATGGCCCACCAGTCAGAGGACACACCGGATAGTCAAAGACTTACTTGGGGGAAGGAGGTGCCTTTGTGAGTGTGGGTTTGTTGTTTTCTCTCATGTTCTGAGAATAGGTAGGAAAGGCGTTTTTTTTTTTTTTTTTTTTTTTTTTTGTTTGTTTGTTTGTTTGGAGTGAACTGTTTCTAGTAAGTCGTTTGACAAGGTGAGTGTTTCTACGTCTGTGTATCCCACCACTGTGTCCGTGGTTGTAGACACGAGAAAAGACAATGCAACAATGGATGTGTCCTGTCTACTAGAAAACTTCCCAGAATTCATCCTGTCTAACTTATGAATGGAGTGTGGCTTTCCTTATGGATGGGCAAAACCTACTACCTTCCTAAGTCCCATTTTTTCTTCCTGAATTCTGGCCACTCTCCAGAATAGGATCATGGATTTGTGTCCAAGATAGGTGCCAACTCCAACGTCTGTGACATGGCCTTGTACTGGATAGCTGAATGGAATGGCCAGTATCTCAGAAAACTCAGATATCAGTGTGACCAGGAAACTCTCAGTGGAGAAACCCTGCTTTGGGTCATTTGCTAACCTATTGTTCTGTTGCCCTGAATTTCAGGAACGTCTTTGCCTCAGGCCACCCCTTTATGAACCCTGAAGAAAACAGTTTTCAAATGTAAATGAATGGGCATCACCTTGGATTCTTTGCTTAATTTCTTTGGAATAGGATGTGTCTGAATCAGCCTCTTGGCCCTGTGTGAGGCTGTGGCTTATATTCTCAGCACCTGATGGATCTAAAGAAAGATTCCATGTGTGCATCCAAAACCAAAATGGCAAAATGTTCAGTCATTGTGAATGAATTCTATTGCCTTCCTCTGTTAGGCTCTTGAAATCCATCAAGTGAGAATAGGGATTCTTTGGGTCAAATGAGTTCCTCAAATCTATGCAGAAGGGCTTGTCTTTTCTCCTGATTCCAATTCACATAAAGAATCTAAACCCCACAGTCAGAAGGCCTCAAATTGGAGAAGCGGAGCAGTATTAAGGGCAGGAATATTTGATCACTCCGGTTTCACAGGAAGGGTTTCCAGCCCACCCTGACTTTAGCCAAATGAGGGACATGGAGCTTATTTTGGACACTCTTTGGAATGTGCCCCTCATGGAAAGCTCCAACCAGAGGTTATGATGAGTGTCTACATGGAAGAAGATGGAAGCCATGTGGGAGTGTTTTGGTTTTAATTGTGGTCATTTGTTTGGCGGTGTGGAGAGATGACTGGGTCAACCTGGGCTTGAACTCTGGTGTGATTCCCCTTAGAGACTGCGTTCTGGAACTGACTCAGAGAAGTATTGTCATAAATTGTGTTGGGATTTTATGAGGCCACGCATGAGAGTCGCCCTTGGAAACAGACAGCTTGGCCCAGGGTGGCTTTCCTCAGAGTACTGGGAATCTCAGCCAGGATATCACAGGATTTTATTCTTTAATACTTGGCAGCAATAGTTGAGAGTCAAAACACACATGGAACTCATATTGGAGAACTCAATGGGCCTGGCTTCATGTGACCTTTTGTCCACTCTTTTGGAAGCCTTGCCTGTGAGAGTTCTCCAGAGCTTTCTTTGAAATGAACTTCCTCAACTTTTAATGGTTCCTGAATGAATTGAAACCCACAGTGCCTCCAACTTCATCCTTGAAAAATGGCTACATAAATACCATGAAATTTTTGAAATTCCCATGACCTGGTTGCACTGGAGAACCTTTGGATGTTCTGTTGCTGATCATGAGTGTACCAGACCGTGGCTTGTTTGACTGGGTTTCATGAAAATGGTGTAGAACAGAGATGCCAGTATATTGAAGCCTGCAGAGTAGTGGGCCAAGAGCTGTGGTGTGCAGGTGTGTGAAAAAATATCTGTGGTTGAGAAATGTGGATCTCCCATTGACTTCCAAATAGCTTGTGGCTGACATGGTACAGCCAGCAGGCTCTTTCTTGTAAAGGCATTTTTTTATATGGAGAGGTTTCAGGGCAATCTTCAGAATAGGGTTGCTATGGTCAAGGAGAAAGCTATGTGGGATAGAAGCCTGTTTGGTGCATTCTCCTGCAGACCCTGAAAAACCACATGTGCCATAACTCCCTCCAACACTGTGTCCCAGATGAACTCCTTGTATTTCATGAAGCAAATACCAAACTCCCAGTGCAGGAGCAAGAAACACCATGGAAAGTGGAGGATGACCAAATGCCTTCACAGTCCACACGGGGAGACACTTACCCACAGTGGCCACAGTTTACATACAAATGGAGAATTCGGCACTGCTGTCTCATGTTCATTGGACATAGATGCAGGGTCAGCTTTGATGTTCTCACTACAAAGGAACATAGTTTCTGACAAGCTCCTGAGAACAACAAATATTTCAAGTGTCCAACCACAGAGGCAGTTTCTCAAGAAGTATTATTCCGGCAGAGCTCCATGTACGTGGAGTGTTTACCCTGTCCCTTAGTTTTGGAAATTCCTCTACCACCTCCAAGGTTGTGAACTCCTGATTATTTTCCATTGCAGATATGTATTCACATATTTTCTAACTATTTTCCTCTAATTGTGTCTTACTTGGGGTGAAGGTAATGTAAAGGCATTTTTCTGGATGAGAGTAGGAAGATTTTTGTGTAGCACATATTTGCATACACACTGGACACATTTTCCTATTTTCCATTCGACATACTGAATCCCTGACAATAACCCATACCCAACTAGACTCTTACTGATAATCCTAATATGATGGAGAAAAATAACCCAAACAGAATAGAAATACAAGCAGTTCAGTGGATGTATCACATATATTTGGACTTGCCTTTTGCATAACAAATTGTAGGTGTTACAAATCTTGTCAATTTTTATTGATATAGTTCTCCATGAGTTTTTAAAGTTAACAACTATGTGAATTTCTGTCTCCCTTTTTCTGTAGCCTATTCAGCACATGTATTTTTATATGCACATATAGAATCCTACCTGGTATCACAAGTACATTATTGTGAGTGCATGCATTGGCAGATACAAATTGTGAGAAGAGATCAGCCATCCTAAACACTTTTGGAATTTAAAATTCAACCTATGGGTGACCTTCCTAGTGGAATATTATACATAAATCCATTTTCATTAAAATATAAATTTTTCCATCTCTGGAGGATATATATTTCATGATGAATTTCGATTGGCATATATATTGCTACATTTTAATGTCTCTGTGTGTGTTTTGTATATATATATATATATATATATATATATATATATATATATACTGTCCAGATTTTTCAAAATATGAAATATATGTGTCTTATATACACTCCCTGAATTCATTCATGTTCATGTATGTGGATTTATAATCAACTTTTCACAAGATTTTTCTCAGAAATATTCATCCACGTGAAATACATGTTTGTTTCCTAGTACAACAAACTCACTACAGTGAATGGTGGTTACAGATCCTAATATTGCTACACTAACTGACTCAGTTTAATATCAATGCAAGTAGATTCCTATGGGACATGGTGTGTATTTTGAGGTTCATTTTCATTCAACACTGGTATATTACTATTTCTTAAGTTTTTGAACATCATAATATATATATTTCATCCACAAGTTCATAAATTTATAGGCATTTGTTTCAGTTTCCATCATTTCCTGCTTCAGAACACAGGATTTCCTCCAGGTTTCTTGACTGGCCTTTTCATGAAACTTCTTTCCAAACACATTATTTTCGATTTTCATAATCAATTTTAAAGCAAACCTCACACACTCTTCATGATAAAGCATAACCCTAAAATTACCATTAGATGTATAACTGGTTGTAATGAATGGATGTATATCAATATAAAATTTCCTGTATATTTTCAGATATCAATTCAATCCATTATTTAAAGTTGGAGCCAGTTATATTATTTATTCACAGTATGGTCTATTCATGCATTTTCTCTATATTCAGAGACACAGGGCACAAATATTTTTACTCCCAAAATTAATTTATATGTCTTCAAAAACTTGTTTGCAGAAATGGTGGAAGAAATACTCATGTTCCCTGATGTACATATACATTTTATCACAGTAATATTCTGGACACAAAATGCAAAGTCACATTTATGATTGTACCAAATCCTAAATGGAAAGTGAGCATGGATTACAAAAATCATCCATCTCCAGGTTGCCTAATGCTCTCAATTGTAAATCCTATTTGTGACTATATATTTGTTTCCTCCTAAGATTATATACTCAACCTCAAGCCTGTTGAAAATGTCTAATCCAATCACTCACTTTATTCTTTTCCTGATTTCCTAATATCTCTATTGATATCTACTTTCCTACATATTTTCCCCAGTTCATCTTTGTGACTGACTCTTCACATGTTCTGACATTTACATTCACTCTCTACTCGAAACCCTCTTGCGAAAGAACTTATGGTCCAAATCATTTACTCACTCTTCTTCCTAAATCTACCGACGATCATCCTAATCTTACTGACTATCTTTTTTTGACTGGATGTTCTCTTCTACATTCAATTATCCAAGGTACAAGGTCCTATGCCATTGTATATGGATTTATCTGAGATAACTGTGCGGAACATAATTCAAAGATAAGTATCCAACTCAAGGGCCCAATTTGCCCTTCAGGGCTTCAAATCTTACTTAGATTTCTGTTTTCATAATTATATTTCCCCTTTCTTGTAAATATCACAGGTTTCAAGTACCATTATTCATCCCACAGAATGATTCCTAACTCAAATTGAACATGCTATTAACCCTAAACATACACTCTTCCCTCAATCTAACTTTACAGAAGAGCAGGATCAGAGTTGGTCTTACAAAAGAGGAATGTAGGGTATCTTCCACCTGCTGAGAACCTCAAAGGTCCATGCAGAAATAATCCCTGGAGAAGTTGTAGGCAGCCATGAAGAACCTGAGAGAGCACAAGTCATCTTCCATGGCAAACATCCTGGTCAGGATGAAGGTTTGTGTCTGAATCAGCCTTTCTCTTCTTAATGTAGAGAAGATGGACCAAACCAGGCCTGTGTGGAGAGATGTTCCTGGGTGCCTATGGTTGATATACCATCCTAACTTGTGAAAGTGTCACAGGAAGTAGGGGTAGCCTCCATCTATTGGGACCGTTGAATGGAACTGTTAGGACAAAGTGGTCGCCAAGGTAGTGACCTCAGTCTGTTCCTGAATGAAGTGACCTACCTCACTTTCTTGGTGATGGAACTATCTGAACTTGGGATCCAGGAATCCAGGCACCCAGAGCGAGTCCAGTTCCAGTGGGCTCAGTTTTTTGAAATAACCAAGGACAGTGTCAGTCTTCCTTGGTACCTACTTATGTGAGGATTGCCAAATGCCAGCAGCGCTCTGAAGAGTGTACTTTTTCAGAAAGCATGTAGTTGTTCATCGCTTGCTCCTCACAACTCCTCAGAGTTGGCCAAGGAGACCAGATCTGAGACAGGACAAGCCATTTCGGGAAAACATAGTAGGGCCCATGAGTCATTGGACACTCCTGATGGTCACAGACCTATTTGTGAAAACGAGGTGCCTTTGTGGGTGTGGGTGTGAGTTTGTGATTTTGTCTCATGTTCTGAGAATAGGTAGGAAAGGTGGTTTGTTTGGTTTGGAGTTGACTGTGTCTGGTAAGTCCTTTGAGGAGCCGAGTGTTTCTATGTCTGTCCATCTCTCTGTGACCTTGGTTGTAGATATTAGAAAAGAGAATGCATCAATGAATGTGTCCTGTGTAGTAGAAATCTTCCCAGAATTCATCCTACCCAATTTATGAAAGGAATTCAGCTTGCCTTATGGATGGGCAATGCCTACTATCTTCCTAAGTTTCTCTTTTCTTCCTGAATTTTGCCACTCTCCAGAATAGGATCATGGTTTTGTGTCCAAATTATTTACCACCTCCAATCTCTGTGACATAGCCATGTACTGGATAGCTGAAGGGAATTGGAGCATCTCAGAAAACCCAGATATCAATGTGACCAGGAAAGTCTCAGTGGGGAAACCCTGATTTGGGCCTACTGCTTACCTATTCTTCTGTTGCCCTTAATGTCAGGAAGGCCTTTGCCTCTGGCCACACCTTTGTGAAGCCTGAACAAAACAGTTTTCAAATGGAAATGAATGGACATCACCTGTGGCTCTTTGCTTAATTGCTTAGGAAAGGGATGTGTCTGAATCAGCCACTTGGCCCTGTGTGAGGCTTTGGCTTAGATTCTCAGCACCTGATGGATCTAAAGAAAGATCCCATGTTTGCATCCATAACCAAAATGGCAAAAAGTGCAGTAATTGTGGATGAAGTCTCTCGCCTTCCTCTGTAAGGTTTCTGACCTCCATCAAGTGAGAATAGGGATCCTTTGGGTCAAATGAGCTCTTCAAATCCCTGCAGAGTCTAGCCCATAGTTGCTTGTGTTGTCTCATGACACCAAATCACATACATAATCAATACATGACAGTGAGTAGGCCTCAAATTGGAGAAGCACAGCAGTATTTAGGGCAGGCCTATTTGATCACTCCTGTTTCACAGGAAGTGTTTCCAGGCCACCCAGACTTTAGGCAAATGAGGGGCAAGGAAGTCTATTTTGGACACTGTCTTGTGCTGCACCCCTCATGGAAACATACAGCCAGAGGTTATGATGAATGTCTATATGGATAAAGATGAGGGTCATGTGGGAGTGTTTTGGTTTAAATTGTGGTCATTTGTGTTGCAGTTGGAAGAGATGACTGGGTCCACCTGCTCTTGAACTCTGGTGTGATTTCCCTTAGAGACTGAGTTCTGGAACTAACCTCAGAGAAGTATTGCCATGAATTGTGTTGGCATTTAAGGAGGCCATGCATGAGAGTCACCCTTGGAACCTGAGATCTAGGCCCAGGTGGCTTTCCAGAGAGCACTGGAAATCTCAGCCGGAATATCACATGATTTTATTCTGAAAAACTTGGCAGCCATAGTTGAGAGTCAAAACACACATGGACCTCACATTGTAGACCTCAACAGCGCTGGCTTCATGTGACCTTTTGGACACTCTTTGGAAAACCTTGCCTGTTATCATTCTCCAGAGCTTTCATTGAAATGAGCTTCCTCACCATTTAATGGTTCCTGAATGAATTGAAACCCACAGTGCCTGCAACTTCATGCTTGAAAAATGGCTAGATAAATAAAATGAAATTTTTGAAATTCCCATGACCAGGTGGCACTGGAGAACCTTTGGATGTCCTGTTGCTGATCAAGAGTGTACCAGACAATTCCTTGATTGACTGGGTTTCATGAAAATGGTGTAGAACAGAGATGCCATTAAGTTAGAGCCTGCAGAGTAGTGGGCCTAGAAAGTGGTGTGCAGTTGTGTGATAATACATTTGTGTTGTGGCCATGTAGATCTGCCATTGGCTTCCAAATTGCTTGTGACTGACATGGTGCAGGCAGGAGACCCGTATATGTAAAAGCATGTTTTTATATGGAGAGGTTTCAGGGCAATGTTAAGAATCAAGTTTCTATGCACAAGTTGGCAAGCTATGTGGGAAAGAAGCCTGGTTGGTGCATTCTCCTGCAGACCCTGACCCACCGCAAGTGACAGAACTCCGTCTAGCACTTTGTCCCTGTTGAACTTCTTGTATTTTGTGAAGGAAATACCAAACTCCCAGTGCAGCAGCAAAAAACACCACGAAAAGTGGACGATGACCAAATGGTTCCACAGTCCCCACGGAGAGACACTTAGACCCATGTGGCCACTGTTTACCTACAAAGAGTGAATTCAGAACTGCTGCCTCAAGTTTACTGGAAAATAAGAAACCATATCCTTCAGGTCACATAGATGTAGACCCAGCTTTGATGGTCCCACTACAAAGAAAGCTAAAGCTCCTGAAAATAACATATATTTCAAGTGCCCAACCTCAGAGGAAGTTTCTCAAGATGTCTTTAGGCTAGCAGACCTCCATGTTTGAGGAGTGTTTACCATGTCCCTTACTTTTGGAAACTCCTCTACCACCTCCAAGGTTGTGAACTCCCGAGAATTTTCCATTCCAGATATGTATTCACAGATTTTCTAACACCACTGTTCTAACTGTGACTTACTTCAGACGAAGGGAATGTCAAAGCTTTGTTCTGGATGAGAGTGGGATGATTTTTGTGTAGCACATATTTGCATACACATTGGATTCATTATCGTATTTTCCATTTGAAATATTGAATCCCAGACAGTAACCCATAACAAACTAGACTCTGACTACTAATCCTAATATGATGCAGTAAAATAACCCAAACAGAATAGAAATGCAAGCAATTCAGTGGAGGCATGGTGTAGAGTTGGACTTGCCTTTTGCATAAAAAAGGGTAGGTGTTATAAATATAGTCAATTTTCTGTTGAAATAGTTCTCCATGTGTTTTTAATGTTAACAAATATGTGAATTCCTGTCTCCCTCTCTCTGTAGCCTATTCAGCACATGCATTTTTATATACACATATAGAATACTACCTGGTATCACACGTACATTTTTGTGAGGTGGCTGACGTGGCAGATACAAATTGTGAGAAGAGAACACTCCTCCTAAATGCTCTTGCAACTGAAAATTCAATGTATGGGTAAACTTGCTAGTTCAACAACATTATGCATAAATCTATCTTCAATAAAATGAATATTTTTGGATCTGTGGATGATATATATTTCATGGTGAATTTCGATTGATATATATATATATTGCTATTTTTAATTTTTCAGTGTGTGTGTGTGTGTGTGTATACACACACACTCTCCAGATTTTTCAAAATATGAAATGTATGAGTCTTATTATACACTCCCTAAATTAATTAATATTCACATATGTGGATTTATAATCAACTTTTCACAAGATTATTCTCAGAGATATTCATCCACCTGAAATACATATTTCTTTCCTAGTACTGAAAACTAACTTGAGTGAATGGTGCATACAAATCCTAATATTTCTACAGTAACTGACCCAGTTTAACATCAATTCAAGTAGATTCCTATGGGACATGATGTGTATTTAACGTTAATTTTTGTCAACACTGGTACATTACTATTTCTTCAATTAATGCACATCATAGGATATATATTTTATCTACAAGTTAGTAAATATTTAGGCATTTGTTTCACTTTCAATCACTTCCTGCTTCAGAACACATGTACACTTCCGGGTTTCTTGACTGGTCTTTTCATGAGACTTCTTTCCAAACACATTATTTTCAATTTCCATAATCACTTTTGAAGCAATACTCACACACTCTTCATGAGAATCCATAACCCTAATATTACAATTAGATATATAACGGGTAGGATTAAATGTATTATATCAATATAAGATTTTCTGTATATTTTCAGATATCAATTCAATCCATTATTTAAAGTTGGAACCAGTTATATTATTTATTCACAGTATTGTCTATTCATGCATTATCTCTATATTCATAGACACATGGTTCACCTATTTCTATCCCCAATACTAATTCATACATCTTCATTATATTGCTCCCAGAAATGGTGGAAGAAATACTCCTGTCACCTGATCTACATATACATTTTATTACAGTAATATTCTGGACACACAAAGGAAAGTTCACACTTATGATTGTACCAATGTAAAGGTCGGCCGAGCATTGGAGGAAGAAACCAGGAAGAGACTGTCTCATGAAACAGCAAAGGGCTTCTTGGGGGTCCAGCATGCTGGGGCTCAGAGCTCACTTGAATAGAGAAGAGAGCCCTGAGAACATCTTAAGCAGAGCTTATGTACTTTACTTGGTGAGGGCAGGGAGGGAAATTTATTGATTGGTCAGGTCGAGTGAGTGGTTTGCGTGCCAATGGGAGAGGGAGTACATTCTGCAGTTTGGCAGTTGGGGACAGCACATTCTGGGAACAAGATTAGCAAACAGTTCTCAAGATTTCAACAGTGTTTTGTTAAGCATACAGAAAAACAGGTATTACAAGTACCTATTTTATTAACCTTTCATTCCACACTTCTCATTCTGGTTACTTTTAATCATAAAAGTGATCATTGGGGGGTCTCTGATTTTATGTCTCCTAGTGAGGTATATTGTTGTCTGATTACCATAAGTTTAACTTATCCAATTTGAGCTTGTAGAAAAGAAACTACACGGTTGAGCAAACAGGTTCCTACAATTAGCATTAATATGAGGATTGTTAATGGACTGGCCAGGGTTGATAAAAGCGTAGGTAACCAGGGGGACTATGTGAACAAAGACACAAACCAACCTTTATGTGCCCCTCTCCTTTGTTGATGCTCTTCAAGGCATCTTTTTAACTTACTCATAAATTTTTTTACAACTCCAGTATGGTCGGCATAAAAACAACATTCTTCCCTCAATGCAGCACAAAGGCCCTCTTCTCTCATGAAGAGGAGGTCCAACCCTCGCCTGTTCTGTAAAACAAATTCAGAGAGAGAGGTTTAAGAGAATGGTCTGAGAATGAGAAAGGAGAGATGTAAAAGAATAATGGGAAAGGGGTTTGGGATTTTCCAGGCAACAAAATGTTGAGCAGTAGAACACGTAGAGCAGAGGAGAAGACAGGAGTGAGTATCCCAAAAAGCCTGTGAGCGATGTTAAATTTTTAGTAACCTGTTTTCACTGATGACAAAAAAAACTTTAAAGGCCATTTTCATTACATCTTGGATAGGGTGCTGAGGGCTCTCCTTAGCTTTTTGAGCTTTGGTTTAGTTTGTAAGAGGACTTGGTGGGACCTGGTGAGGGCACTGCCAGGAGAAGAGAGGAGTGAGTGGGTGGATGGGTACCTTAGTACTTGTTACCTCAGCAAGGGGGCAATGGTCTAAGAGCCGGCAGAGGCTTCGGTTTTTGATCTAGTAATTGGAGGGGAGAAATCAGGTTGCTTATGTGGGAGTGACAGCAGAGAGTCTGGAGCAGAAAGCAGAGGGTGAGGATCTATTAGAGAAGCATAGTTCAGGATGTGAGTGAAGGAGGGAAAAGGCCTCCACATAGAGGAATTTCCTTCCACCATTTGAGCACTTGCCGAAGTCAAAAAGGTCATGCAGAATTTGAGCATCTAGAGACCCCTCTGGGGGCCATCGGTTTTGGTTGTCTAATTGGTAATATGCCCAATGCTGAGTACTGAATTTGATGAGGAGTTTGGGTTCCACCAGGCAGCCCCTGTATGCTTACATCCCATGACTTACAGAAGAAGTCGGCTTTTCCCCCACACAGCCCTGGCTGTTTGTGGGTTTGATAGTCCGCTGAGCAAACATAGTAATCTGGGCTAGCCAACCTGTATCTGGCTCACGTGTCCCTACATCCATAATGTTTGTTTCCATTACGTATGGCACGGAAAAGATTTAATGGAATTTTAGTGGGATCCCCTTCATCAGGGATATCCCAATCGGAAAGACCTATAGCCAGCTGACAAATGTCTGGGTAGAGAGATGGCCACCAGGTCCCTAAGGGGGCTGTATGCAAGATAGAGCATACTTCTAGTACAGTATGATTTGTGATCAGCCATCGCTGCTGAACAGGCTGATGAGGTTTAGGACTACTATTGGCCAAGGGGAGAGTCTATAGCCTTATGCACATGGCAAATACACAATTTGAAAGGATTACCAGTCATTTCTATTTTCCAGCCAGAGTCTGGACAGGGCGCAGGCTTGAGATGAGAGGCATGGATCCCGGAAGTGATTCCCTCTACCTTTACCACTGTAGGTGTTATAAGTAGCACCTGGTATGGTCCTTTCCAGCGGGGTTCCAGGGATGACACCTGATGTCGTCTTATGTAGATGAAGTCTCTTACTTGATATTGATATGGAGTCCCCTCGTCCCCAGGTTGGTAGGTAGTGGCCAGCTGTTTCCACAGATATCACTGTCTTCTTTCAAGAACTTTAACTCTGTCAACTCAGGAGGTGCGGAAGGGATCATTAGGTCTTAGAGTTGGGGTTATGTCCCTTACTGGAGGAGGGACCATAGAGAATTTCATAGCGCGTGAGATTACACAAAGAAACAGAGGGAGTATGAGTATTTCTTGCATGAAACAGTGCATAAGGCAGGAGCATAGTCCAAGTTTTTATGCTGATATCTAAGCTTAATTTTGTTAAGGTCTCTTTAATGCTTCTATTTATTTATTTTACCTGTCCTGAGCTCTGGGGTCTATAAGCACATTGTAATTTCCAATTAATCCCCAGGGTCCTGGCTAACCCCTGACTTACAAGGCCATGAACGCCAATCCATTTTCAGACCCTATTACCTTAGGCAGTCCGTATCTTGGAAAATTATCTTTCAAGATCTACTTGACCACAATTTGTGCCTTTTTTTTTGTGGGAAGGCTTCAATCCATCCTGAAAATGTACCTACAAAAACTTGGAGATATTTAAGTCCATACCATGCTGGCTTAATTTCAGTAAAGTCCACTTCCAAGAATTGTCCTGGTCTGGATCTTTGTAGGTGGTTAACTGCAAGAAACTTGGAAGGGTAAGCATTAACCAATTGACAGGCCTGACAGGCTTTTGTTACTTGTTCAGTTATTTCCTTTCGCTCTGAGTTGGTTAGTGGAAAACTCTGTTCTTTATTCTTCAGGAATGCCTGAAGTTTCTTTGAACCAATGTGAGTGAGTTGATGTACATTTTTAACGTACCATAGGGCTTTCTGAAAATGCAGGCTGGGCTCAGTGAAGTTGAGGATTTCAGTTTCAGTGTCATTAGATGTTGTCAAAAGCTTGCTGGTGCTCAGGGGTCCATTAGAATTGGGCATCTCCTTTTAACAGCGGGTATAAAGGAGCAGCTAAGGACGCAAACCCGCGTATCCATAACCTGCAAAAGCCAGCAGTCCCAAGAAACTCTCTGAATTGTCTGCTATTAGATGGGGGTGGTATATGCTCAATGGTTTCTTTTCTGGGCTCAGTGAGCCATCGTTTACTGCCCCTAAGGGAATATCCCAGGAAGATTACTTCTTTCTGGCAAATTTGGGCCTATTTGGCAGAAGCACTATACCCGAGTTGAGCAAGCTCGGAAAATAGTGCTTGGGTCCCAGACTCACAGTTTTCCTTGGTGTTGGCTGCCAGTAGCAGGTCATCCACATATTGAAGCAGGGTGTCTTCAGGGTGCGTAGTTCTGAAGTTGTTGAGATCTCTGGGGAGGGCTTCATCAAAGAGAGTGGGGGAAATTTTGAACCCCTGTGGGAATCTAGTCCAAGTTAGTTGACCAGACGTTCTGGTTTCTGGGTCTACCCACTCGAAAGCAAATAGCAAATGACTATCTTTATGCAGATGCAAGCAAAAGAAAGCATTTTTTTAAAGTACAGAACAGTATAGCAATTCCGCTCAGGGTTCAGAGTGCTAGGCAGATTGTACAGATAAGGTACCGTGGAGTGAATGTTCTGCACTCTGTTGTTGATCTCTCTTAGGTCTTGAACGAAGCGATAGACCCCAGTTCCTGGATTTTTTTACTGGTACCAGGGGTGTGTTCCAGTTTGAATGACTGGGCCTTAGGACCCCTAAGGCCAGATATTTCTGAATACAGGGCCTTATCCCATCTTTAGCTTTCTTGCTCAGAGGATATTTTTTGAC
The DNA here is from genome assembly GCF_048772815.1 of Callospermophilus lateralis. NCBI lineage: Eukaryota > Metazoa > Chordata > Mammalia > Rodentia > Sciuridae > Callospermophilus > Callospermophilus lateralis. The sequence continues at coordinate 912,705 of NW_027514669.1, read as the reverse complement.
ATTGATTGGGTGGGCTGTAGTTATTAACCCCACTGTTATTGGAGGTTGTTTCATGGCTAGGCCTAACTCAGCAGTTTTTTCCTAGGCATCTGCAAAATCTGTTATCCATTTCTGGGGTAGCTTGCCTGTTTGATCAGTCTTGGGGGGGGGGTGACGAGTTGATGTTCATCTTCTACTGACATAGTTAAAGCCGTGACTATAGGAGTTTCTACTGAAGGTTTTAGAAATTTCACTTGGGGGCCTTCAGGGATAAAAGTTATTCTGGCCTGGAGCTTGTTGAGCAGATCTCTGCCCATCAATGGGGGTGGGGCATTCTGGGATTACTAGAAAGGAGTGATGGATTTTTCCTTTCCCCAGGACCATGGTCCTCTTAGTTGTCTAAGCCCCATATTTACTGCCATTAGGCCCTTGAACTAGAGTCATTTTATTTGATAGATGGCCCAATGGTGTCTTAAGGGCTGAGTATACTGCCCCTGTGTCCACTTCAAAATTTACTCACTGCCGGCAAGTTCTTTGAGTTCTATTGGCAGGGCCAGCTTCCTCCAGGGAAGGAGGGGCTGTGTGTGCCACGGGGTAGTCATCTGGAGAGAGCTGGGCTGGCCTAGATTCCTCCAATGGTGGAGAGTCTGAGTCACCAGCAGGGGAATCACTTAGAGGGAGTTGGGGGTTGGGGGACGAGGACATGGCATAAGGAGGGGGAGGAGAGTCCAGTAGAGTCTTGAGACTCAGGGAGAACAGAGGGTGGAGGAGGAGGAGCAGAGGGTTTGAGAGATACAATCATGGGGGAAGCAGTAGGAGCGGGGGAAGGTTCAAGGAAAGGTTTCACCCATGGAGAAGGAGATTTGCAGAGGTCCTGCTAAGTTAAGATATATTGCTGTTGATCTGGATGGCTAAGTGGCCCTGGCTGAAAGACAATATCTCTGAGTTTTTAAATTAGTGAGAAGTAGAAACATCCTTCTGGGGGCCATCCGACTCCGAAGGTGGGTCATTCTGAGGCACAGAGTGTCTACCAGGTTCGGCGTTTTACTGAAAAAGAAAGATTCTGAGCCCTTAAGCAGACTTCGGTCCACTGATCAAGGGTCAGGGACAGAGGCGTTTAAGTGCTCTGTCCCATATGAAAGATACACAAACAGTGAAACCAATGACACACGACACAGACAAGACAAGACAATAAAGACAGGCAATGGACGTCCAGTACTGAGACCAGGACAGAGTAGCTGGCAAAACCTGATGGGCGGGCAATACCGAATCCAAAACAAAATATCACTGAGTCGAGGAGACTATTGTTACTCGATTTCCCGAGACCTCCAGGGCGGCCTCCAGAGACATGACCTGTGGCTCTGTGACACGTCTGTCAGCCACCCTCAGAGAGAGCTCATGCTCATCACCGAGAGCCATTATGCCCATCCCTAACCTGAAACCTGAAACCAGAAAGAGGCACCTTACTCACCCTGAGAGGAGCCCATTGTCTGTCTTTCATCCACCACTGCTGGATCTCCCTGCGGCCCTCAGATGTAAAGTTCGGGCGAGCGTTGGAGGAAGAGACCACCAAGAGACTGTCTCATGCAACAGCCAAGGGTCCAGAATTCTGGGACTCAGAGCTCACTTGAATAGAGCAGAGAGCCCTGAGAACAGCTTAAGCAGAGCTTATATACTTTCCTTGGAGAGGGCAGGGAGGGAAGTTTATGGATGGGTCAGGGCGAGTGGGCGGTTTGCGTGTAAACGGGAGAGGGAATACATTCTACAGTTTGGCAGTTCGGGACAGGACATTCTGGAAACAAGATTAGCAAAAAGTTTTCAAGATTTCAACAGTGTTTTGTTAAGCATACAGAAAAACAGAAAGTGACAACTACCTATTTTATGTAATTTCACCAAAGCCTAAATGTAAAGTGAGCATGGATTACTAAAAACATTCTTGTCCAGGTTGCCTAATGCTCACAAATGTCAATTCTCTTCGTGACTACATATTTGTTTCTTCCTAAGATTATATATTCAACCTCAACCTTGTTGAAAATGCCTAATCCTATGACTCACTTAATACTTTGCCTGATTTCATAATGTCTCTATTGATATCTGCTTTCCTACATATTTTCCCCAGTTCATCATTGTGACTGACTCTTCACATGGAATGACATTAACATTCACTCTCTAACTAAAACTCTATTGATAAAGAACTTTGGTCCAAATCCTATACTCACTCTTCTTTCTAAACCTACCGACTATCTTCCTAATCCTAACAACTATCCCTTTTTGACTGGAGGTTCTCTTTGACATTCAATCATCCAAGGTACAACGTAATATGCCATTGTATATCGATTTATCTGAGACATCTGTGCAGAAAGTATTTCAATGCTAAGTATCCCAATCAAGGGCCCAATTCTCTTCTGGGCTTCAAATCTTACCTAGATTTCTGTTTTTCATACTTGAATCATACGTCTATATTCTTATAAATATCACAGATTCCCAGTACCATTATTCATCCCACAGAATGATTCCTAACCCAAATCAAACCTGATATTAACCCTAACTACACAGTGTTCCCTCAATCTAACTTTAGAGAAGAGCAGGGACAGAGCTGATCTTAAAATACAGAAATGTAGGGGATCTTCCACCTGCTGAGAACCTCAGAGGTCCATGCAGAAAGGATCCCTGAAGAAGATGTAGGCAGCTATGTTGGACGTGAGAGAGCAAAAGTCATCTTCCATGGCAAAAAACCTGGTCAGGATGAAGGGAAGTGTATGAATCAGCCTCTCTCTACTTAATGTAGAGAAGATGGACCAAACCAGGCCTTTGTGCAGAGCTGTTCTTGGGTGCCTATGAATGATATATCATTCTAACTTGTGAAAGTGTCACAGGAAGTAGGGGCAGCCTCCAGCTCATGGAACACTTGGAAGCAACTGTTAGAACAAAGTGTTTGGCAAGGCAGTGACCTCATTCAGTTCCTAAAGGAAGTGACCTACCTCACTTCCTTGGTAATGGAACTCTCTAAACTTGGGATCCAGGAAGCCAGGTACCCAGAGCCAATCCCAGTCCCAGTCCCAGTGGGCTCACTTGTTTTGTGTTACTAAGGACAGAGTCACTCTTCCTTGGTACCTACTGATGTGAGGATGGCCAAATGCCAGGGTCATTCTTGAGAAAGCAGGTAGTGTCTCACCACAGGCTCCTGACAACCTCACACAGTTGGCCGAGGAGACCAGATCTGAGAATGGATAGTCCATTTCAGGGGAACATAGTATGACCCACCAGTCAGAGGACACTCTGGATAGTCACAGACCTACTTGGGGGAAGGAGGTGCCTTTTTGCGTGTGGGTGTGAGTTTGTGGTTTTTTCTCATGTTCTGAGAATAGGTAGAAAAGGCGGTTTGTTTGGTTTGGAGTGGACTTTTTCTAGTAAGTTGTTTGATAAGGCGAGTGTTTCTATGTCTGTGTATCCCACTTTGTCCGTGGTTGTAGACATTAGAAAAGAGAATGCATCAATGGATGTGTCCTGTCTAGTAGAAAGCTTCCCAGCATTCATTCTGCCCAATTTGTGAATGGACTTTGACTCGCCTTATGGATGGGCAATGCCTACTATCTTACTACCTTGCTGTTTTCTTCCTGAATTCTGGCCACTCTCGAGACTAGGCTCATGGTTTTGTGTCCAAGATATGTATCACCTCCAAGCTCTGTGACATGGCCATGTACATGATAACTGAAGGGAATTGGAGGATCTCAGAAAACTCAGATATGAATGTGACCAGTAAAGTCTCAGTGGAGAATCCTTGCTTTGGGCCATTTGCTTACCTATTGTTCCATTGCCCTGAATGTCAGGAAGGTCTTTGCCTCAGGCCACCCCTTTGTGAAGCCTGAACAAAACAGTTTTCAAATGGAAATGAATTGGCATCACCTGTGGCTCTTTGAATTAATTGCTTTGGAAAGGGATGTTTCTTAATCAGCCTCTTGGTCCTGTGTGAGGCTGTGGCTTAGATTATCAGCACCTGATGGATCTAAAGAAAGATTCCCTGTGTGCTACAAAACCAAAATGGTCAAAATAGCAGTCATTGTGTATGAAGATTCTCGCCATCTTCTGTAATATTTCTGACATCCATCAAGTGAAAATAGGGATCCTTTGGGACAAATGAGTTCTTCAAATGCCTGCAGAGGCTAGACCATAGATGCTTGGGTTTTCTCATGACTCCAATTCACATAAAGAATCTATAACTGGCAGTCATTAGGCCTCAAATTGGAGAAGTGAAGCCGTAATAAGGGCAGGCATATTTGATCACTCGTGGTTCACAGGAAGGGTGTTCAGGCCACACTGAATTAGGGAAAATAGGTGCAAGGGAGCATATTTTGGACACTGTCTTGGACTGCGCCCCTTATGAAAACCTCCAGCCAGAGAATTTGATGAGTGTCTATATGGAAGAAGATGAGGGCCATGTGGGAATGTTTTGGTTTTAATTGTGGTCATTTTTGTGGCGGTTGGAAGACATGACTGTGGCCACCATGACTGGAACTCTGGTGTGATTCCCCTTAGAAACTGAGTTCTGGAACTGACCTCAGAGAAGAATTGCCATGACTTGTGTTGGGATTTTAGGAGGCCACTCATGAGAGTCGCCCTTGGAAACTGAGATCTAGGCAAACTCAGATGGAGACTGCTGAATAGTGACACAGAGCTGTGGTGCACAGGTGTGTGATAAAACATCTCTGGTGGGGCCATGTGGATCTGCCAATGACTTCCAAATGGCTTGTGGCTGAAATGGTGCAGCGCGTAATCCCTTATACGTTTGACCTCTTCATATAAAGGCATCTTGTTATATGGAGAGGTTTCAGGGCAATGTTCACAATCAGGTTGCAATGGTTAAGGGGGCAAGCTATGTGGGATAGAAGCCTGGTTGGTGTATTCTCCTGCAGACCCTGACCCACCACACGTATGAGAAATTCCTCCAGCACTGAGTCCCTGTTGATCTCCTTGTATTTTGTGAAGCAAATACCAAACTCCCAGTGCAACAGCAAGAAACACCATGAAAAGTGGAAGATGAGCAAATGGCTTCACAGTCCACACGGGGAGGCACTTAGCCTTCAGTGGCCACAGTTTCCCAACAAAGAGAGAATTCAGCACTGCTGCCTCATGTTCATTTGAAAATAAGAAACTATATCTTCCAGGTCACATATATGCAGACCCAGCTTTGATGGTCTCACTACAAAGGAAGCTAAAGCTCCTGACAACAACATATATTTCAAGTGCCCAAGGTCAGGGGCAGTTTCTCAAGAAGTTTTAGGCCGGCAGAGCTCCATATTTGTGGAGTGTTTACCTGTTAGACCAGGACATGACAAAAGACCACTGACTCCAATTAAAATCAAATTAAACCAAGCTTATTATTTCCACTGGCTTCCTCTCCCTCTAAAAATGGTGGAAACTAGACAGCAACCCCACCTTTCCTACAGCCCACCTTTATAGCCCAGAAAGTTACACAAAGGCGGGTTACAGATAAGAGAACTCGGAGAAGCATCACATTAATGCTAGTTTACATTTTTTGTTTTTTGCTGGCCCCTCATCAGAATTTATCAGGACCATTAGAGCCTCAACGACTGTCGTTGTCTGGCCAGGGAAGGCCAATATTTATGAGGTGTCACTAAAGTTTCAGAGAGGGCTGCTATCTGGTCAGAGAGCCAGGCATGGGTGAGTTCAAGGCATGGGCAGGCATTCAAAGCAGATTCAGAATTTGCAGTAATGTATAGTAAAGCCAAAATTATCTTTTCATGGTTTTGTGGCAAGATGGCTCCCAATTTTAATAAATGATCATGTTGGGTCTATCATTCCCCCTTTCTAATGTGCCCCTTCCAAATCTTTGATAGGGTAGGAAAAGAGCAATGAGGGAATTTTAATTCCTCAGGTAACAGTCTCCAAATTTTTAGAACTCACCCAAAACTGGATTCCTGATTTTACCTGACATAATTAATTACTTATATTGATAGTCTATTTATTTTTGGCTCCATAGTTGTTAGACGAGAGGCGTCACTCATTTTGGCGTCTTCAGAGCTGAGAGAGGGTGACGTGAGTGGGCACAGCATATGGGGCATGACTTGTCTTTTTGAAGTCAGTTGAGGGACATGGGTTGCCTTTTAGAAATCAGTTCGGTTTGAAGTCTGGTTGGGGAAGAACAGGTTGTAAAGTCATCTGGGGATGGGTCCTTCTATGTGAGAAACAAAAACCATGAGTACTGAAAAAATGTTGCAGCAGCTGGAACATGTCACTGTATAGAAGTTCCCTCAGCAGGCTTTAATATCCCCAGTTATCAGAATGTCAACCTAATATTTAACATTTAGTGTTACATTTGTCCCTCCCCATAAGATACAGTTTAATAATTTAATGTCATCTGATCTTGCAAAATTCTTTTACTAGAATGACCTCTGTGTGTAATAGAGAAACCTTTAATTCTGATACTCAGGGCTGGATAATCATACTAGCAAACACCAAGCCTACCTGTGTAGGTTAGGAATATCTGTAGGCCTTAAACTTAAAATTTGTGCCTCTGGCAGCTCCTCTTGATAGTCACTTTATTTATAGTTATCAGGCATTGCTGACTGAGAATCCTTCTTTGTGGCCTCCAGTCTTACTTATTTTGGGAGGATAACATAAAGTGAATACCTTAAAATATTATTATTATTATTATTATTATTATTATTATTATTATTTAAAATGTCAGGAATGGCTGCATTTTGGTTTTAACTCTCTTTGCTAAGTGTTTAAGATGAAGCTGTCAAACTGACTTTTGTTTCTATCTATTGTTAACATTAGCTGAGTTTTATGAAAGTCATTCCTGGGGAAACTTGAGAGCAGCTTCTCAGTTCTGCTGGTGCCATTTGCGCTAGGTGGGTCCAGGTCTTGCTTGACCATGGGGCTTCCCTCGGAAGCATCAAAGATGTCTCCCTTCTCTGATGACTCTCTTCTTCATAGAAAATGCACTGATTGGCTTTCTGTTTTCCAGTGGTCTCATTAATCTCCCTGATTGGGAGGTTATGAGGCCCAGAGTTGCAAAGCTTTTAGAGAAGTCCCCTGTTCAATGGATTCAGACTGACTCAGAGGGCAAGAGCCAAATATTGGTTTTCTTGGCTCTTTTCATGTAAATTTAATTTTAAAACCTAATCTTAATTATCCAGCAAATAAATTTTAACAGCCTTATATTAAGAGTACTGGGGTTTAATGTCTATAAGTTTATAATTATTTATCTTTTTATTAATTGGGATCTGTATTGTAGGTGTCTTGTAGGTGATGACTTATTATCTTAAATTAACCCATGCTGTGTTCTTAAAGCAACACTTCTGGAAAACACTAACAGGGAATCTTTAGATCACTTATAAGGAAATTACAAAATAAAATTTTTTAACAAGTGTAAAAATACTTAGTTCGTGTAATAGCTCCCCTGAATTTTTTAGCTGAGTTATACATTATATCCCCTGTTTGAGATCCTAGTAATCTTAACAGAAAACAAAACAACTTTTGAACATAACTTTAAATGAAACATAATCTTACCTACAGCTTTCGTAGTCATTCTCACATGTAGTAATATGGGACACAGAGACTTATCTCAGGTAAGGCAGGGCTCTTTATAAATATTAAGTGTTTTAGTTCTAAAGATGAACTTTGTTTTTTTAAATATCATTTTACAAATTTTATATAAATTGTTTGAGGTCACATGAACATTAGCTAACACCATAGGATATCACATTTAAAACATGAATTTAATAAACACTGAAAGTTTTTAACCTTTGCATAGATAAGGCTCTCATTAACATAAATATACATTTAAATTGTTCCCCAATGTAAAAAGTAACATAAAACTTTACATATCTTATTGAAAACTGGTAAATGAATGCCCAATATATTTTTTTTACTATACAACTTCAGAACACCAGCTTGGTATAATGCTCTTTTAAAGTTTCTACCTTACAGACTTGTATACCTGAAAGATAGGAGCACATTAATAGCATCACAATTACATTGATGTTTCTACATTAAGCAAGTTTAGTTTTTAAAGAAATGGCAGTACAGGGCTCTAAAATAACAGTTCTTATTTAATCAGTTGTTTAATTTTTATGGTTGCTTGCTCTAGAAAAAATAAAACTTAATAAAACACAATGTTATGGGTAAACTTATGTTTTCAGAAATTTTTGTCTCTTTAACACATGACTGATTTTTACAATCTTATACAGACTTTATTACACACTTCTACAGACCTTAGTAAATCAATCAGATATGTAACAAAAGTACTCATGAATGAGTAATCCCATATCAAATTTACTTTACTTATTTATCAAAATATTAGACAAATGTATTGAAGATTGTAAACCATTTTTTTTGTTGAAGGAAAAGTCCTAGAACCAAGTCATATTAGAATTTTTGTAGACATTAATATTTTATTAGATTTTTGAACACCTAGAAAAACTTGTAAGCTGAGTTTTAAAGACATTTATTTTTATCTGTTTATCCAATTTAAATTCAACAATTTAAATCACGTGAATTAAAGATCTTTAGATCCACTTTGTAAAATTTGTTTTTATGAGCGTTGTTTTTATGAGTGCACTTTATATATGTTAATTTGTGTATCATATATATGATATACGGACATATGTATATATAGATATACAACACATAACAACAGTGTGTACACATAATAATAGTAAAGGTCGTGTAGCTTTTCACAGGTGAAATATCCATTGCAATGTTTCAAAAACTCCACAGTTGGTCAAAGATAGAACTGATCAGAAAAACATTAACCTAGGTCTGTAGGATCAAAATCATGAGCTCAAAAAAATAAAGAATCTAAGGAAAAAAATAAGAGTTCTAGAAAAAATGACTGGTAATTAATTAGTAAATACCATACAATTTAACTTTTTTTTTCTCTTAGGCCTCAGATCAGTCTCCTACTAAGTTAGCAGGCTTCTTTCATTTGCATTTCAACATAAGTCCTGGCTGAGGTCCAGAAGGAACAGGGAAAAGCTGCTAATCTGAGCAGACACCTCAGGCCTAAGGCATTTCAACCATAATATTCAGGTTTGGATGTTGAAAATTATCATACAAGTTTAAGATACAATTCACAAAATTTTATATCTTTACATCTTTTTTTTGTCAACAGATACCATACTATGATTTACTATCCTTGTCCAATTTAATGCACTGCTACACACAGTGACATTTTCCCAGGCTACCCAGTTCAAAATTGGTGAAAAATAGCCTGAATGATTGGGAAGTTACTTGCCAACTTGGAAGTTGTGTTGTTTAGTTTTCCATCCTAAGTATTTCAGTTCTCTGACATGAATTATCTGAAATCATAAACTAAACAATTACCTAAACCCGACTTTTAACTGCAAGATTGTGCAATGCTTTAAAAACCCATTCAGATACCAGATTGTTACAATAAAACATCATCATTTAGACACACATTCAGCTAAGATCATTCCCAAGAAACAATTTATAATATCAACATATCATTGCACATGTCTTAAAGGGCCAGAAAAAAAGACACAAGACAGACAGAAAGGAGCTCCAGAATATGGCTGACAGACAGAAGCCTTTAAAACAGAGCAGATAAGAGAAAAATCAACTACACCAGTGGAACCATAGATGTCCCCACAAGGGAACCAGATGTTTTCACAGAGGGACAACCTGAAATGTAATATCAAGGGTCTCCATGGTTACTTTACTGCATTTAGTGTCCCCTTTTTCTTTTTATCTTTTTTAAAAAAACAGAGGTGGCATAATCCTTACAGTGCAGGGAAGGAAGGAGGTAATTCTCTGAAAAAACAGGGCTTTCACAGCTGCTGGGAGTCGCTCAGTCCCTCCTTATACTTACAGGATTAGCTCTTCTGGTTTCGTTCCACCCCAAGCACGCTCCATCTCCTAACATTTCAGTAGTCAGCTCTCAAAAATTTCCGGGGCGGTGGGGGGTACCAAAATTTGTAACTTAAAGTTCACTTCCTGAATTTGAAGTCAATTCATGCCAATTTAATAATGAGGACAGGGTTTGAGAAAAAGAAAAAGGGAGTTTTACTGCTTTGCTAACAAAGGAAAAACACAGGGGTCTCTGCCCAAAGGTTGTAACTCTCTTTGTCTGAAGGGACAAGGGGTTTTAAAGGAGTTTCAGTTGTTAACCTGGAAGATACTCAGTTCTTACGTCCCCAGCAGGCATTGCCCTGTGCAGTGTGTGTGCTCCAGGCAGCCAGCTAGTGGCTTCTCTTATCCTGCTTAACAAAGGGGGGTAAAGTTCATCACAGTTCTTTAAAACACAGTTCAAAGGGATGTCAGCCTTACATGCTTTATTACCCATTTTCATGTCCAATATCCTTAAGTTTTTTCCACAGAAATCACACAACAAAACACACAAAAACAAACAAACAAAAAACATGTAGAACACAGAAAAAAAAAAACACAAAAAAAACAGAAACTCGGCGCAGAAACAGAAAAACAGAGGAGCAATGGAACATCTTGCTAATGCTCCGGGATAGGAACTTCTGTGTGTCGGTTGGCACCTCTCTACCCTTTCAGAGGAATTCACTACAGAACAGAACAGAGGACAGAATGATTCTCGTTACTGTCCCAGACAGGAGTATATGTGTGCCTCCCCAGGTCACCTCTCTGTCATCAGAAGAGATCTCCCTTTACCGGATATCAAATGTTATATAGGTGCTACTTACCAATGGAAGCCTCCTCCACCATGAGCTTGCTAATTGTTTTAGTGCGGTGGTTCACTGCAGTTCTCCCCGGAACAAAAGCTCACTCCAAGGCCTTGGAACTTGCCTCTCCAGGACGGAGCCCTGGAGGGAAGGCCAGCTTCAGAATTTCCAGCAGTCTGGTCTTGTGATCTGTTGGGGCAGGTTCATCTCGCTGCGGAACTACAAAATGTTAGACCACGATTCAAGAAAAGACCACTGACTCCAATTAAAGTCAAATTAAGACAAGCTTATTATTTTCAGTGGCCGGGCTGCATCTTCCTCTCAAAATAGTGGAAACAAGACAGCAAACCCACCTCTCCTACAGCCCAGCTTTATAGCCCAGAAAGTTACACAAAAGGGGCGTTACAGAAAACAGAATTTTGATAAGCATCACACTAATTTTTGTTTACATTTTTTTTTGCTGGCCCTAGAATCAGAAATTATGAGGACCATTAGAGCCTCAGAGAGGGTCGTTGTATGGTCAGGGAAGGCCATTATTTATGAGGTGTCACTGAAGTTTCAGAGAGGGCTGCGATCTGGTCAGAGAGCTAGGCATGGGGGAGTTCAAGGCACGGGCAGGCATTTCAAGCAGGTTCAGAATTTGCAGTAATTTATACTAAAGCCAAAATTATCTTTTCATGGTTTTGTGGAAAGATGGCTCCTAATTTTAATAAAAGCTTAGGTTGGGTGTATCAACCGTGTCCCTTACTTTTGGAAACTCCTCTACAACCTCCAAGGTTGTGAACTACTGAGCATTTTCCAATCCAGATATGTATTCACAGATTTTCTAACTCTTCTCCTCTAATTGTGTCTTACTTGAGGCCAAGGTAATGTCAAGACATTATTCTGGATGAGAGTGGGAAGATTATTGTGCAGCACATATTTGCATATACATTGGATTCATTTTCCAATTTTCCATTCGAAATACTGAATCCCTGACACTAACCCATAGCTTACTAGATTCTAACTACTAATACTAATATGATGGAGAAAAATAACCCAAATAGAATTGAAATACAAGCATTTCAGAGGAGGCATGGTGTATACTAGAATTGCCTTTTGCAAGATAAAGGGTAGGTGTTATAAATCTAGTGAATTTTTTATTAAAATATTTCTCCATGTGTTTTAAAAATGAACAAATATGTCAATTCCTGATTCCCTTTCTCTCTAGCCTATTCCGCACGTGTATTTTTATATGCACATATAGAATCCTACCTGGTATCACACGTACATTTGTGTGAGGTGCCTGACTTGGCAGATACAAATTGTGAGAAGAGATCACTTCTCGTAAACGCTGTTGGAACTAAAAATTCAACCTATGGGTGAGCTTCCTAGTAGAACATTATACATAAATCCATTTTCAGTAAAATAAATATTATTTTTCCATCTGTGGTTGGTATATATTTTATGATGAATTACGTTTTTCATATATATTGCTACTATTTAATGTCTGTGTGTATTTTGTGTGTATGTATGTGATGTATGTGTGTGTGTGTGTGTGTTTATATATATATATATATATATATATATATATATATATATATATACACTCTAAAAATATTTCAAAATATGAATTACATGTGTCTTATATACACTCTCAAAATTCATTCTTTTTCATGTATGTGAATTAATAATCAACTTCTCACAAGATTTATCTCAGAAATATTCATCCACTTGAAATACATATTTGTTTTCTATAACAGAAAACTCACTACAGCGAATGGTGGTTACAAATATCAATATTTCTACAGTAACTGACCCAGTTTAACATCAATGCAAGTGAATTCCTATGGGACATGATGAGTCTTTTGACATTCAATTTCATTCAACACTGGTACATTAATATTTCTTCAGTTTTTGCACTTCATAATATATATATTTCATCCACAAGTTCACAAATTTATATGCATTTGTTTCACTTTCAATCACTTCCTGCTTCAGAACACATGCATTCCTCCAGGTTTCTTGACTGGTCTTTTCATGAGACTTCTTTCCAAAGACATTTTTTTTCAATTTCCATAATCACTTTTGAAGCAAAACTCACACACATCATGATAAACCATAACCCTAATATTACCATTAGATGTATTACTGGTTGGAATGAATGATTGTATATCAATATAAGATTCCCTGTATAATTTCAGATGTGAATTCAATCCATTATTTAAAGTTGGAACCAGTTTCATTACTTATTCACAGTATGGTCTATTCATGCATTATCTCTATTTTCATAAACACAGGGTACATCTATTTGCACCCCCAATAATAATTTATAGTCTTCAAATATTGCTCCCAGAAATGGTGGAAGAAATACTCATGCACCTGATCTACACATACATTTTGTCACAGTAATATTCTGGACACAAATGCAAAGTTCACACTTATGATTGTACCATATCCTAAGTGGAAAGTGAGCATGGATTCCTAAAACATCCATTTCACCTTTGTCTAATGCTCTTAAATATAAATCCTATTGGTGACTACATATTTGTTTCTTCCAAAGATTATGTATTCAACCTCAAGCCTGTTGAAAATGTCTAATCCTGTCACTCACTTTATACTCCTTCTGAATATACTCACATGAATAGAGCAGAGAGCCCTGAGAACAGCTTAAGCAGAGCTTATATACTTTCTTTGGAGAGGGCAGGGACAGAAATTTATTGATGGGTCAGAGCGAGTGGGCGGTTAGTGTGAATCTGGGTGAGGGAATACATTCTGCAATTTGGCAGTTGGGGACAGCACAATCTGGGAACAAGATTACAAACAGTTCTCAAGATTTCAACAGTGTTTTGTTAAGCATACAGAAAAACAGGAAGTTACAGGTACCTTTTTTATTAACCTTTCATTCCGCACTTCTTCTTCTTGCTACTTTTAATCATAAAAGTGATTATTGGGGCGTGTCACATTCTATGTCTGCTAGTGGGGTATTACCATAAGTTTAACTTGTCCAATTTGAGCTTGGAGAAAAGAACTTACATGGTTGAGCAAACAGGGTTTTATAGTTAGCAATAATATGAGGATTATTATTGGACAGGCCAGGGTTGATAAAAGCGTAGATAACCAGGGGGACTGTGTGAACCAAGACTCAAACCACCCTTTTTGGGCCTCTCTCTCTCGTTGACGCTTTTCAAGGCATCCTTTTATTTTACAACCTCAGTATGGTCGGCATCAAAACAACATTATTACATCAATGCAGCACAAAGGCCCCCTTCTCTCATGGAGGGGAGGTCCAACCCTCAACTTGAGTGTAAAACAACTTCAGAGAGAGATGTTAAAGATTCCTGCAAAGCTGTGCTGGAGGTTTCTATTGTCTTTAAGTTTTGGTCTCTTGCTGCTTCTATTTGGGTCATTTGTTGTGTACCATGGAGCAGGGCATTGGTTCCTGTGACTACCCCTGCCACAACTCCAATTCCTAATATGATGGCTAAAGTGAGGGATATATGTTCCCAGTGGAACCGGGTTGTATGACCCCCTGTTTGAACTTCAAATGAACCTGGGTCATTATAGAGCAATCTGGGACACATCTTCACCATTACACAATTAATCACATCTGTTGACCATTTCATGAAAACATAAACAATGTTTAAGTATATAGAATTATACTGTTGTAGGGACGGACAAGGCACGGCACCTAAGATAGCACCAAAGACAGGGAAACAGTCCTATTTGGTTGCAACCGGATTCAGAGGGCATTGCTTCTGTTGTAATCAATTAACTCCCTGAACCCCAATTTTAGGTAGTTTTAGAATTTTGTACCCAACATGAAAGAGAAGGGACTCAGAAGTTCACAGTCTGCAGAAATTCACAAAATGAAGCTTTTTTTTTTTCTGTTTTTTCCTCTATTGTGGGCAAGTTAACTTTTCAAGGACACCTGGGAGGCAGAGAGCTTTTTTTTTCCTTTTCTTTTATCCCCCTGCCAACTGTTACCATGGAGCCCAGTTTGTAACTTTTTATCTTAGAAATGTAGCCATCTCTGTGAAGCCCCAGCTCAAGGCCAGAGGCCTTGTTCACATATTCTGTGAAAAACTATTAAGGGGGTGTCTAGCTTAGGAGTGATGATTTTTCCAGCCAGTAGGCAAGTAGAACAGGGCAACAGAATAAGAGGAAGTTAATCTACAATGAACTCATTTATAGAGACTCTTTTGCTGAAAGTCCTAAAGTCAGCCATGGTGAAGACTTCTGGAGAAGTTCAGTGAAGATTTTTCTGAGGGCCTGGTACAGAGGGGGAAGATGGGGAAGGCGGGAGGTGAGAGCAGCTCTGTGGATCTCAGAATAAGGAAGGAGAGATGTAAAAGAATAATGGGAAAGGATTTTGGGATTTTCCTAGCAACATAAATTGAGCAGTAGAAACGGTAGAGCAGAAAGGAAGACGGGAGTGAGTATCCCAAAAAGCCTGTGAGGGACTTTAAAATTTAGTAACCTGTTTTCAGTGATGACAAAGCAACTTTAAAGGCCATTTTCATTACATCTTCAATAGGGGTCTGAGGGCTCTCCTAAGCTGGTTTGAGCTTTGGGTTAGGTGGTAAGAGGACCTGGTGGGACCCGGTGTGGGCACTGACAGGAAAAGAGAGAAGTGAGTGGGTGGATGGGTACCTCAGTACCTGCTACCTCAGCAAGGGGGCAATGCTCTGAGAACCGGCAGAGGTTTCGGTTTTTGATCTAGTAATTGGAGAATAGAAATCAGGTTTGCTGAGGTGGTACTGACAGCAGAGAGTATGGAGCAGAAGGCTGAGTTTGAGGAACTATTGGAGAAGCATAGTTCAGGATGTGAGCGAAAGAGGAAAAAGGCCTTCACATAGGGGAATTTCCTTTCACCCTTTTGAGCACTTGCAGAAGTTAAAAAGGTCACACAGAATTTGAGGATCTAGAGACTCCTCTGGGGGCCATCAGTTTGGGTTGTCTAAGTGGTAATATGGCCAATGCTGTGTACTGAATTTGATGAGGATTTTGGGTTCCACCAGGCAGCCCCTGTATGCTCAAATCCCCATAACTTACAGAAGAAGTCGGCTTTTCCCCCACACAGCCGTGGCGGTTTGTGGCTTTGATAGTCTGCCGGGAAAACATACTAATATAGGCTAGCCAACCTGCATCTGGCTTGCCTGTCCCTACAACCATAATGTTTGTTTCCATTATCTATGGTATGGAAAGGATTTAATGGAATTTTAATGGGATCCTCTTCATCAGGGATATTCTAATAGGAAAGACCTATAGCCAGCTGGCAAATGTCTCGGTGGAGAGATGGCCTCCAGGTCCCTAAGTGGGCTGTATGCAAGAGAGACCATACTTCTTATCTAGTAGGATTTGTGATCAGCCATCGCTGCAGTAGGGGCTGATGAGCGTTAGGACTACGGGTGGCCAAGGAGAGAGTCTATAGCCTTACCCACGTGGCGAATATGCAATTTGAAAGGGTTTCCAGTCTTTTCCAGTTTCCAGCCAGAGTCTGGACATGGCACAGGCTTGAGATGAGACGCATGGATGGAGGAAGTGATTCCCTCTACTTTTACTGCTTTAGGTGCTATAAGTAGCACCTGGAATGGTCCTTTCCAGCGGGGTTCCAGGGATGACACCTGATGTCATCTTATGTAGAGGAAGTCTCTTTCTTGATATCAATGTGGATTCCCCTCGTCCCCAGGTTTGAAGGCAGTAGCCAGCTGTTTCCACAGGTATATCTGAGTTCTTACAAGAGATTTAAGTCTATCAAGCAAGGGTGTGTGGAAGGGATCCTTAGGTCTTAGAGTCGGGGTTAGGTCTCTTAGTGGAGGAGGGGCCCCATAGAGAATTTCATAGGGGGTGAGGTTACACAAAGAAACAAAGGGAGTATTTCTTGCATGAAACAGTGCATAAGGCAGGAGCATAGTCTAATCTTTTATGCCGGTCTCTAAGCTTAATTTCGTTAAGGTCTCTTTAATGGTTTTATTTATTTTTTTTACGTGTCCTGATCTCTGGGGTCTATAAACACAATGTAACTTCCAATTAATCCCCAGGGTCCTGGCTATCCCCTGATTTACCTGGCCCATGAAGGGTCTTCAATTATCAGACCATGTTACATTAGGCAGGCCGTGTCTTTGATAAATATCTTTCAGAATCTTCTTGACCACAATTTGTGCCGGTTTTCTTTTATTTTTTTTTGGTGGGAATGGATTCAATCCATCCTGAAAATGCATCTACAAAGACTAGGAGTTATTTAAGCCCATACCTTGCTGGCTTAATTTCAGTAACGTTCACTTCCCAGAATTGTCCTGGTCTAATTCCTCATAGGTGCTTTCCTGTAGGAAGCTTGGAAGTGTAAGCATTAACCAATTGACAGAACTGACAGGCTTTTGTTACCCATTTAATTATTTCCTTTCACTGTGAGTGAGTTAGTCTAAAACTCTGTTCTTGATCCTACAGTAATGCCTGCAGTTTTTTTGAACCAAGTTGATTGAGTTGATGTACATTTTTAACGTAGTTTAGGGCTTTCTGAAATTGCAGGCTGGGCTCACTGAAGTTGAGGAGTTCATTGTCAGTGTTCTTAGATGTTATCAAAAGCTTGCTGGTGCTCAAGGGTCCATTGGAATTGGGCATTCTCATTTAACAGCGGGTATAAAGGAGCAGCTAAGAACACAAACCCAGGTCCATAAGCTGCTAAAGCCAGCAGTCCCAAGAAACTCTCTATGTTGTCTCCTGTTAAATGGGGGTGGTATCTGCACAACGGTTTGTTTCCTGGGCTCAGTGAGCCATCATTTACCGTGCCTAAGGGAATACCCCAGGAAGATTACTTCTTGCTGGCAAATTTGGGCCTTTTTGTCCGAAGCTCTCTACCCGAGTTGAGCAAGCTCAGATAATAGTGCTTGGGTCTCAGACTCACAGTTTTCTTTGGTGTTGGCTGCCAGTAGCTGGATATCCACATATTGAAGCAGAATGACTTCGGGGTGTGTAGTTCTGAAGTTGTAGAGATGTCTGTGAAGGGCTTCATCAAAGAGAGTGGGGGAGTTTTTGAACCCCTGTGGGAGTCTAGTCCAAGTTAGTTGAAAAGACGTTCCGGTTTCTGGGTCTACCTACTCGAAAGCAAACAGCAACTGACTATCTTTATGCAGAGGCATGCAAAAGAAAGCATCTTTTAAGTACAGAACAGTATACAATTTTCACTCGGCCACAGCAAAGAGGTTATTGGGGTTCCAGCATGCTGGGGCTCAGAGCTCACTTAAATAGAGCAGAGAGCCCTGAGAACAGCTTTAACAGAGCTTACATACTTTTCTTGGAGAGGGCAGAAAGGGAAATTTATTGATTGGTCAGGGCGAGTGTGCGGTTTGTGTGCACCCGGGTGAGGGAGTATATTCTGCAATTTGGCAGTTGGGGACAGCACATTCTGGGAACAAAATTAGCAAACAGTTCTCAAGATTTCAACAGTGGTTTGTTAAGCATACTGAAAAACAGGAAGTGACAAGTGCTGATTTAATTAACCTTTCACCTAAGCAAAATGGAAAGTGAGCATGGATTACTAAAAACAACCATGTCCAGGTTGCCTAATGCTCTCAAATGTTAATCATATTGGAGGCAACATATGTCTTTCTTCCTAAGATTATATATTCAACCTCAACCATGTTGAAAATGTCTAACCCTCTTACATTATACTTTGCCTGATTTCCTAATGTCTCTATTGATATCTGCTTTCCTACTTATTTTCCCCAGTTCATCATTGTGACTGACCCTTCGCGTGTGCTGACACTGACATTCACTCACTACCCAAAAATCTATTGCTAAAGAACTTTTGTCCAAATGCCATAATCACTCTTTTTTCTAAACCTACAGGCTATCTTCCTAATCCTACCGACTATGACTTTTTGACTGGATGTTCTCTTCGACATTCAATCATCCAAGGTAGAAGGTCCTATCCCATTTTATAATGATTTATCTGAGACATCTGTGCAGAATGTAATTCAAAGCTAAGTATACCAATCATGGGCCCAATGCACTTCTAGGCTTCAAATCTTTCCTAGATTTATATTTTCATACTTATATTTCACCTATATATTCTTGTAAATATTGCAGATTCCCAATACTATTAGTCATCACGCAGAATGATTCCTAACCCAAATCGAACCTGTTATTAACCCTAACCATACACTGTTCCCTCAATCTAACTTTACAGAAGAGCAGGCCCAGAGTTGGTCTTTCAATACAGGAATGTAGGAGATCTTCCACATGCTGAGAAACTCAAAGATCCATGTAGAAATGAACTCTGGAGAAGTTGTAGGCAGCTATGAAGGACCTGAGAGAGCAAAAGTTATCTTCAATGGCAAACAACCTTGTCAGGATGAAGGTTTTTGTCTGTATCAGTCTCTCTGTTCTTAATATAGAGAAGATGGACCAAACCAGGCCTGTTTGGAGAGCTGTTCCCTGGTGCCTATGGTTGATATACCATTCTAACTTGTGAAAGTGTCACAGTAAGTAGGGGCAGCCTCCATCTCATGGGACACTTGAAAGCAACTCTTAGGACCAAGTGGTTGCCAAGGCAGTTAGCTCATTCAGTTCCTAAAGGAAGTGACCTACATCTCTTCCTTGGTGATGGAACTCTCTGAACTTGGCAACCAGGAAGCCAGGCACTCAGAGCCAGTTGCAGTACTAGTCCCAGTGGACTCACTTGTTTGGATTTACCAAGGAAAGAGTCAGTCTTTCTTGGTACCTGCTGATGTGAGGATGGAAAAAGCCAGAAGAGCTCTGAAGAGGGGCCTTTACTGAGAAAGCAGGTAGTGGCTAACCGCTGGCTCCAGACAACTTCACAGTGTTGGCCAAGGAGACCAGACCCGAGACAGGACAGGCCATTTCAGGAAAACATAGTAGGGCCCACCAGTCATAGGACACTCTGGATAGTCACAGACATACTAGGGGGAAGGTGGTGCCTTTGTGGGTGTGGGTGTGAGTTTGTGGTTTTGTCTCATGTTCTGAGAATAGGTAAGAAAGGCGGATTGTTTGGTTTGGAGTGGACAAATTCTAGTATGACTTATGACAAGGTGAGTGTTTCTATATCTGTGTATCCCACTGTGTCCTTCGCTGTAGACATTAGAAAAGAGAATGCATCACGGATGTGTCCTGTCTAGTAGAAAGCTTCCCAGCATTCATCCTACCCTATTTATGAATGGACTGTCACTTGCCTTAGGGATGGGCAACACCTACTTCCTTCCTAAGTCCCTGTTTTCATCAGGAATTCTGGCCACTCTCCAATATGGGCTCATGGTTTTGTGTGCAAGATATGTACCACCTCCAAGCTCTGGGACATGGCCGTGCACTGGATAGCTGAAGCGAATGGGGAGCATCTCAGAAATCTCAGATATCAGTGTGACCAGGAAAATATCAGTGGAGAAACACTGCTTTGGGCCTTTTGCTTACCTATTGTTCTGTTGCCCTGAATCTCAGGAAGGTTTTTGCCTCAAGCCACCACTTTGTGAAGCGTGAAGAAAA
Source organism: Callospermophilus lateralis (assembly GCF_048772815.1). NCBI lineage: Eukaryota > Metazoa > Chordata > Mammalia > Rodentia > Sciuridae > Callospermophilus > Callospermophilus lateralis. Next base: position 892,570 of record NW_027514669.1, on the reverse strand, counting down.
CAGTTTTTAAATGAAATTGAATAGGCATCACCTGTGGCTCTTTGCTTAATTGCTTCGGAAAGGGACTTGTCTAAATCAGGTTCTTGGCCCTGTGTTAGGCCGTGGATTAGATTCTCAGCACCTGATGGATCCAAAGAATGATCCCATGTGTACATCCAAAACCAAAATAGCAAAAAGTTCAGTCATTGTGGATGAAGTCTCTTGCCTTCCTCTGTTAGGTTACTGATCTCCATCAAGTGAGAATAGGGATCCTTTCTTTCAAATGAGCTCTTCAAAGCCCTGAAGAGGCTAGCCCATAGGTGCTTGGGTTTTCTCATGACTCCATATCACATTAAGAATCTATACCTGACAGTCATTAGGCCTCAAATTGGAGAAGCAGAGCAGTATTAAAGGCAAGCCTATTTGACCACTCCTGGTTCACAGAAAGGGTGTCCAGCCCACCATGACTTTAGCCAAATGAGGGGAAAGGGACCTTATTTTGGACACTGTCTTGGGCTGCACCCCTCATGGAAAACTCCAGCCATACCTAATGATGAGTGTCTATGTGGAAGAATATGAGGGCGATGAAGGATTGTTTTGGTTTTAATTGTGGTCATTTGCGTGGCAGTTGAATGAGATGACTGTGTCCATCTGGGCTTGAACTCTGGAGTGATTCCCCTTAGAAAATGAGTTCTGGTACTGAACTCAGAGAAGTATTGTCATGAATTTTGTTGGGATTTTAGCAGGCCACGCATGAGAGTCACCCTTGGAAACTGAGATCTAGGCCCAGGGTGGCTTTCCACAGAGCACTGGGTATCTCATCCAGGATATCACATGATTTATTCTGAAATAATTGGCAGCCATAGTTGAAAGTCAAAACACACATGGACCTTACATTGTAGAACTCAATGTACCTGGCTTCATGTGACCTTTGGCCACTCTTTGGGAAGCCTTGCCTGTGAGAGTCCTCCAGAGCTTTCATTGAAATTAGCTTCCTTAACACTTAATGGTCCCTGAATGATTTGAACCCACAGTGCCTCCAACTTCATCCTTGAAAAACGGGGAAGATATATACCATGAAATGTTTTAAATTCCCATGACCAGGTGGCACTTGAGAACCTTTGGATGTCCTGCTGCTGATCTTGAGTGTTCCAGCAAAAGCGTTGATTGACTGTGTTTCATTTAAATGGTGTAGAACAGAGATGCCAGTAAGTTGGAGCCTGCTGAGTAGTGGGCCTATTGCAGTGGTGTGCAAGTGTGTGATAAAGCATTTGTGGTGGGGCCATGTGAATGTGCTATTGGCCTTTAAATGGCTTGGGACTGACATGGTGCAGCCAGCAGACCCTTATATGTAAAGGCATCTTGTTATTTGGAGAGATTTCAGGGCAATTTTCAGAATCAGGTTGCTATGGACAAGGGGGCAAGCTATGTTGGATAGAAGCCTGGTTGGTGCTTTCTCCTGCAGATCCTGACAGAACACACAGAACTCCCTCCAGCACTGTCTCCCAGTTGAACTTGTTGTATTCCATGAAGCGAATACCAAAGTCCCAGTGCAGCACCAATAAAAACCACGAAAAGTGGAGGAATTCCAAATAGCTTCACAGTCCACATGGGAAGAAACTTAGCCTCCAGTGGCACCAGTTTACCTACAAAGAGAGAATTCAGCAATGCTGCCTCAAGTTCAATGTCAAATAAGAAACCATGTCCTCCAGGTCAAATAGATGCAGACCCAGCTTTGATGGTCTAACTAGAAAGGAAGCTAATGATCCTGAGAATAGCATATATTTCAAGTGCCCAATCTTGGAGGCAGTTTCTCACAAAGTCTATAGGCCAACAGAGCTCCATGTTTGTGGAGTGTTTACCCACACAGGTAATGTCAAGTCATTGTTCTGGATGAGAGTGGGAATAATTTTGTGTAGCACATATTGCATACACATTGGATTCCTTATCTAATTTTCCATTCGAAATACTGAAACCCTGACACTAACACATACCCTACTAGACTCTGACTACTAATCCTAATATGAGGGAGAAAAATAACCCAAACAGAATAGGAATACAAGCAGATCAGAGGAGGCATGGTGTATATTTGGACTTTCCTTTTGCATTTCATAGGGTAGGAGTTATATATCTAGTCAATTTTTTGTTGGAATAGGTCTCTATGTGTTTTTAAGTTAAGAAATATGTGAATTCTTGTCTCCGTTTCTCTGTAGCTTATTCAGCACATGTATATTTATATGCACATATAGAATCCTTCCTGGTATGAAACATGCATACTTGTGAGGTGGCTGACTTGGCAGATACAAATTGTGAGAAGAGATCACTGCTCCTAAACAGTGTTGGAACTGAAAATTCAACCTATGGGTTAGCTTCCTAGTTGAATAACACTTTACGTAAATCCATGATCAGTAAAAAGAATATTTTTGGATCTGTGGATAATATATATTTCGTGGTGAATTTCGATTGGCATATATATTGCTCTTTTTAATATCTCTGTGTGTGTGTGTGTGTGTGTGTGTGTGTGTGTGTGTATATATGTATACACACACACACACAAGAAGTATATATATATATATATATATATATATATATATATATATGTTCTCCAGATTTTTCAAAATATGAAATATATGTGTCTTATACCCACTCCGTAAATTCATTCATATTCATGTATATGGATTTATAATGAACTTTTCACAAGATTATTCTCAGAAATATTCATCCCCCTGAAATACATATTTGTTTCCAGTACTGAAAACTAACTTCAGTTAATGTTGCATACAAATACTAATATTTATACAGTAACTGACCCAGTTTAACCTCAATGCAAGTAGATGCCTATGGGACATGTTGTGTATTTTAATGTTCATTTTTATTCAACACTGGTACATTACTATTTCTTCAATTTATGCACATCATAGGATATATATTTCATCCACCAGTTAGCAAACTTATAGGCATTTGTTTCACTTTCAATCACTTCCTGCTTCAGAGCACATGGATTCCTCCGTGTTTCTTGAATGGTCTTTTCATGAGACTTCTTTCCAAACACATTATTTTAAATTTCCATAATCAGTTTTGAAGCAAAACTCACAGACTCTTCATGATAAACCATAAACCTAATATTACCTTTAGATGTATCAGTGGTTGGAATGAATGTATGTGTATCAATATAAGATTTCCTTTATATTTTCAGATATAAATTGAATGCATTATTTAAATTTGGAACCCATTATATTATTTATTCACAGTATGGTCTATTCTTGCATTATCTCTATATTCATAGTCACAGGGTACACCTATTTGTACACCCAATACTAATTTGTACATCTTCAAAATATTGCTCCCAGAAATGGTGGAAGATATACTCAAGTCACCTTATCTACATGTACATTTTATCACAGTAATATTCTGGACACGAAAAGCAAAGGTCACACTTATTATTTTACCAATGTAATGGTCAGGCGAGTGTCAGAGGAAGAGACCACAAGAGACTGTCTCATGCAACAGCCAAGGGTTTATGAGGGTCCAGCATGCTGGGGCTCAGAGCTCCCTTGAATAGAGCAGAGAGCCCTGAGAACAGCTTAAGCAGAGCTTATATACTTTCCTTGGAGAGGGCAGGGAGGGAAGATTATTGATGGCTCAGGGCGAGTGGGCAGTTTGCATGCAAACAGGTGAGGGAGTACATTCTGCAGTTTTGCAGTTGGTACAGCACATTCAGGGAACAAGATTAGCAAACAGTTCTCAAGATATCCACAATGTTTTGTTAAGCATACCAAAAAATTGGAAGTGACAAGTACCTATTTTATTAACCTTTCATTCCCCACTTCTTCTTTTGGTTACTTTTAATCATTAAAGTGATCATTGGGGGTGTCACATTTTATGTCTGCTAGTGTGGTATATTGTTTTCTTATTACCATAAGTTTAACTTGTCCAATTTGAGCTTGGAAAAAGGAAACTACACGGTTGAGCAAACAGGGTCTCACAGTTAGCAATAATATGAGGTTTATTAATGGACCAGCCAGGGCTGATAAATGCGTAGTTAACCAGAGGGACTCTGTGAACCAAGACTCAAACCACCCTTTTGGGGCCTCACTCTCTTGTTGATGCTCTACAAGGCGTCTTCTTAATTTAATCATAGATTCTTTTACAACTCCAGTATGGTCGGCATAATAACAACATTCTTCACTCAATGCAGGACAAAGGCCCCTTCTCTCAATAAGAGGAGGTCGAACCCTCGCCTGTTCTGTAAAACAACTTCAGAGAGAGAGGTTAAAGATTCCTGTAAAGCTGTGATGGAGGTTTTTAATATCTTTAAGTTTTGGTCTATTGCTACTTCTAATTGGGTCATTTGTTGTGTCCCATGGACTAGGGCAGTGGTTCCTGTGCCCACCGCTGCAGCAACTCCTATTCCTAATAGGATGGAGAAAGTGAGGGATACGGGTTCCTGGTGGAACCAGGTTGTATGCGCCTCTATTGGAACTTTAAATGATCCTGCGTCATGATAGAGGACTCTGGGAAACATCTGCACCATTACATACTTAATCAGAGGAAGAGACCACAAGAGACTGTCTCATGCAACAGCCATATGTTGATCATTTTATGAAAACATAAACAATGTTTAAGTATATAGAATTATACTGTTGTAAGGACGGACAAGGCAAGGCACCTAAGATAGCACAGAAGACAGGGAAACAGTCCTATTTGGTTGTAACCAGATTTAGAGGGCATTGTTTCTGTTGTAATCTTTTAATCCCCTGAACCCCAAGTTTAGGTAGTTTCAGAATTTTGTACCCAACATGTAACGTAAGGGGCTCAGAAATTCACAGTCTGCAGAAGTTCACAAAAAGCAGTTTTTGTTTCTGTTTTTTTTTCCTCTGCTCTGGGAAAGTTAACTTTTAAAGGACACCTGGTAGGGGGAGAGCTTTTTTCTTCTTTTTTTTTCTTCCTGCCAGCTGTTACCATGGAGCCCAGTTGGTAACTTCTTTATCTTAGAAATGTAGCCATCTCTGGAAGCCCCAGCTCAACGCCAGAGGCCTTGTTCACATATTTTGTGAAAAAATAGTAAGGGGGTGTCTAGCTTAGGAGTGCTGATTTTTCCAGCAAGTGGCCAAGAAGATTTTTCCAGCAACACAAAAAGAGGAAGTTTATCTACACTGAACTCTTGTATAGGGCCTCTGTTGCTGAAAGTCCTAAAGTCAGCCATGATCAAGGCTTCTGGAGAAGGCCATTTAAGATTTTTCTGTGGGATTGGAACAGAGGGAAAGACAAGGAAGGTGGGGGGTGAGAGCAGCTCCGTGGTTCTGAGAATGAGGAAAAAGAGATATAAAAGAATAATGGGAAAGGGGTTTGGGATTTTCCTGGCAATAAATCTTGAGCAGTAGAACAGGTAGAGCAGAGGGGAGGATGGGAGTGAGTATCCCAAAAAGCCTTTGAGGGACTTTAAATTCTTTGTAACCCGTTTTCAGTGATGACAAAGCAACTTTAAAAGCCATTTTCATTACATCTTGGATAGGCGTCTTAGGGCACTCCTCAGCTGGTTTGAGCTTTGTGTTAGCTGGTAAGAGGACCTGGTGGGACCCGGTGAGTGCACTGACAGGAGAAGAGAGGAGTGAGTGGGTGGAAGGGTACCTCAGTACCTGCTACCTCAGCAAGGAGGCAATGGTATGAGATCCAGCGGAGGTTTTTGTTTTTGATCTAGTAATTGGAGGGGAGAAATCAGGTTGCTCATGTGAGAGTGACTGCAGAGAGTCTGGAGCAGAAGGCGGGGGGTGAGGATGTATTGGAGAAGCATAGTTCAGGATGTGAGCAAAGGAGGGAAAAGGCATAAACATAGGGGAATTTCCTTGGAAGGAAATTCCCAATTGATGGATCTTTTTGAACACTTGCCGAAGTTGAAAAAGTCACACAGAATTTGAGGATCTGGAGACCCCTCTGGGGGCCATCAGTTTTGGTTGTCTAATTGGTAATATGGCCAATGCTGTGTACTGAATTTGATGAGGAGTTTGGGTTCCACCAGGCAGCCCCTGTATGCTCACATCCCCATTATTTTCAGAAGAAGTCGGCTTTTCCCCCACACAGCCATGGCTGTTTGTGGCTTTGATAGTCTGCCGGGCAAACATAGTATTCTAGGCTAGCCAACCTGCATCTGGCTCGCGTGTCCCTAGATCCATAATGTTTGTTTCCATTATCTGTGGTACAGTAGGGATTTAATGGAATTTTAGTTGGATCCTCTTCATCAGAGATATCCCAATATGAAAGACGTATAGCCAGCTGACAAATTCTGGGTGGAGAGATGGCCACCAGGTCCCTAAGGGGGCTGTATGCGAGATAGACCATACTTCTTGTCTAGTAAGATTTGTGATCAGCCATCGCTGATGAACAGGCTGATGAGGGTAAGGACTACTGGTGGACAAGGGGAGAGTCTATTGCCTTATCCACATGGCGAATATGCAATTTGAAAGGGTTTCCAGTCTTTTCCAGTTTTTCAGCCAGAGTCTGGACAGGGCACAGGCTTGAGATAAGAATTAGGATCCAGGAATTGATTCCTTCTACATTTACCACTGTAGGTTTTATAAGTAGCATCTGGTATGGTCCTGTCCAGCGGGGTTACAGGGATGACACCTGATGTTGTCTTATGTAGAGGATGTCTCTTATTTGATATCGATGTGGAGTCCCCTCTTCACCAGGTTGGTAGGCAGTGGCCAGCTGTTTCAACAGGTATCGCTGAGTTCTTTCAAGAGCTTTAAGTCTGTCAAACAAGGGGTTGTGGAGGGGATCACTAGGTCTTAGAGTTGGGGTTAGGTCCCTTACTGGAGGAGGGGCTCCATAAAGAATTTCATAGGGGGTGAGGTTACACAAAGAAATAGAGGGAGTATTTCTTGCATGAAACAGTGCATAAGGCAGGAGCATAGTCCAATCTTTTATGCCGCTCTCTAAGCTTAATTTCGTTAAGGTCTCTTTAATGGTTCTATTTATTTTTTTTACCTGTCCTGAGCTATGGGGTCTATAAGCACAATGTAACTTCCAATTTATCCCCAGTGTCCTGGCTAACCCCTGACTTACCTGGGCCATGAACGCCGGGCCATTATCAGACCCTATTACCTTAGGCAGGCCGTGTCTTGGAAAAATATCTTTCAGGATCTTCTTGACCACCAATTGTGCCTTTTTTTGTGGGGAAGGCTTCAATCCATCCTGAAAATATATCTACAAAGACTAGGAGATATTTAAGTCCATACCTTGCTGGCTTAATTTCAGTAAAGTCCACTTCCCAGAATTGTACTGGTCTGGTTCCTAATAGGTGCTTTCCTGCGGAAAGCTTGGAAAGATAAGCATTAACCTATTGACAGACCGGACAGACTTTTGTTACCTGTTCAGTTATTTCCTTTTGCTGTGAGTGGGTTAGTGGAAAACTCTGTTCTTGATCCTACAGGAATGCCTGCAGTTTCTTTGAACCAAGGTGTGTGAATTAATGTACATTTTTAACGTAGTGTAGGTCTTTCTGAAATTGCAGGCTTGGCTCTGTCAAGTTGAGGAATTCAGTGCCAGTGTCGTTAGATGTTATCAAAAGCGTTCTGGTGCTCAGGGGTCCATTGGAATTGGGTATCCCCATTTAACAGTGGGTATAAAGAAGAAGTTAAGGACGCAAACACAGAAATCCATAACCTGCAAAACCCAGTAGTCCCAAGAAACTCTCTGTGTTGTCTGCTGCTAGATGGGGGTGGTATCTGCACAACCGTTTGTTTTCTGGGCTCAGTGAGCCATCGTTTACTGCCCCTAAGGGAATAGCCCAGGAAGATTACTTCTTGCTGGCAAATTTGTGCCTATTTGGCAGAAGCTCTACACCCGAGTTGAGCAAGCTCATATAATAGTGCTTGGGTCCCAGACTCACAGTTTTCTTTGGTGTTGGCTGCCAGTAGCAGGTCATCCACGTATTGAAGCTGGGTGACTTTGGGGTGTGTAGTTCTGACGTTGTTGAGATCTCTGTGGAGGGCTTCATCAAAGAGAGTGGGAGAGTTTTTGAACCCCTGTGGGAGTCTAGTCCAAGTTACTTGATCAGACGTTCCAGTTTCTGGGTCTACCCACTAGCAAGCAAACAGCAACTGACTATCTTTATGCAGAGGCAAACAAAAGATAGCATCTTTTAAGTCCAGAACAGTATACCATTTCTGCTAAGGGTTCAGAGTGATAAGCAGATTGTACGAATTAGTTACGGTGGAATGAATGTCCTGCACTCTGTTATTAATCTCTCTTAGGTCTTGAACGGGGGATAGTCCCCGGTTCCTGGCTTTTTTTACTGGGAGCAGGGGAGTCTTCCAGGCCGATTGACAGGGCCTTAGGACCCTAAGGCCAGATATTTCTGAATATGGGGCCTTATCCCATCTTTAGCTTTTCTGCTCAGAGGATATTGTTTGACATTGATTGGGGAGGCTGAGGTTTTTAACTCCACTGTTCTTGGAGGTTGTTTCACGGCTAGGCCTAACCTAGCCATTTTTGCCCAGGTATCTGGGTAATCTGTTATCCATTTCTGGGGTAGCTTGCTTGTTTGAGCAGTCTTGGTGGGTGTGAAGAGTGGATGTTCATCTTCTACTGACATTTATAAAGCCAAGACTATAGGAGTTTTTACTGAAGGATTTAGAAATTTCATTTTCGGGCCTTCGGGGTTAAAAGTTGTTTTGGCCTGGAGCTTACTGAGCAGATCTCTGCCCATCAATGGGGCCAGGCATTCTGGGATTACTAGGAAGGAGTGATGGATTTTTCCTTTCCCCATGTCCATGGTCCTCTTAGTTGTCTATGTCTGATATTTACTGCCATTAGCCCTTTGAACTAGAGACATTTTATTTGATAGTGTGCCCAGTGGGGCCTTAAGGGCTGAGTATACTGCTGCTGTATCCACTTCAAAGTTTACCTGGGTCCTCTCCACTTCAAAAGTTACCATGAGCTCGGGGAAGGGATCTGAGCCCCGACGTTCTTAGTCATCCTTTTGAGTCAGAATGGCTGGCTGTCGTGGCTGTCTCTTTTCTAGGGCACTCTTTGGCCCAGTGACCTTTTTCTTTACAGTAGGCACAATGATCTGAGGCCAGGGGTGGCCTCTGGCGTGCGCCCAGGTTTCCGTTCCTGTCTTCCTGTTTGTTAATTTCTGGCCTATTTATTGTTGTGACCAGGACCTTAGTCAATGCCTTAGTCTGTCTTTTGCATCTCTCATCTTCCCTTTGCTCCCTTTCTTTCTCTTTGTTTCTCTCATATAGTATACTTTCTCGGCTTCTCTGACTAAATCTCCCAAAGTCATATCTTGTGATCGCTCTAAGAGTTGTAACTTTCTTTTAATATCCAGGGCAGCTTGCCCAATGAAGGCCATCATGACAGATGCCTTTTGATCCTCTGCCTGAGGATCAATAGGAGTAAATCTCCTATATGCCTCCATAATTCTCTCTAGAAACATAGAGGGATATTTATCAGGCCCTTAAATTATCTCTCTTACCTTGGCCAAATTAGGTGGTTCCCTAGCGGCCGATTGGAAACCCACTATTAGGGCCTGGCAATAAGTGGACAGATGCTCCCTACCTTCAAAGGTGTTGGGGTTTCAGTTGGGTCAATTCAAGGGGAAGCTGGCTTTGATTATGTTGGGAAGTTGTGTTGGTCACACATCTGGTCCGAGAATATATTTTTTAGCTTCCAGGAGGTTTTTCCCTCATTCCTCTGCCGTAAAGAGAGTCCCTAGGATTTGTTGGCAGTCATCCCAAGTAGGCAAGTGTGAAAACCCCAGGGAGTTCTTTGAGTTCTTTTAGCCGGGCCAGCTTCCTCCAGGGAAGGAGGGGCTGTGTGTGACGCGGGGGAGTCATCTGGAGGGCACTGGGCCGGCCTAACTTCCTCCAATGGCAGAGAAGCAGAGTCAGCAGGGGAATCACTTAGAGGTTGTTGGGGGTTGGGGACAAGGGCAGGGGATAAGATGGAGGAGGAGAGTCCAGTAGAATCTTGAGACTCAGGGAGAACAGAGGGTGGAGGAGGAGGAGCAGAGGGTTTGAGAGATAGAATCGTGGTGGAAGGAGTAGGAGCGTAGGCAGGGACAAGGAAAGGCTTCACCCATGGAGGAGGAGATTTGCAGAGGTCCTGCCAAGTTAAGATATATGGCTGTTGATCTGGATGGCTATGTGGCCTCAGCTGAAAGACAATATCTCTGATTTTTCAAATTAGTGGGAAGTAGAAACATCCTTCTGGGGGCCATCCAACTCCAAAGGTGTGTCATTCTGAGGCACAGAGAGTCTGCCAGGTCCAGCGTTTTAATGAAAAAGAAAGATTCTGGGCCCTTAAGCAGACTTTGGTCCAGTGATCAAGGGTCAGGGAGAGAAGTGTTGAAGTGCTCTGTCCCAAAATGAGAGATACACAAACAGTGAAAGCAACGACATACTACACAGACAAGACAAGACAATAAAGACAGACAATGGACGTCCAATACTGAGACAAGGACTGAGTAGCCCTCAAAAACTGATGGGCTGGCAATACCGAATCCAAAACAAAATATCACAGAGTCGAGGAGACTATTGTTCCTTGATTTCCTGAGTCCTCTGGGGCGTCCCCCAGGGATGTGGCCTGTGGCTCTGTGACACGTCTGTCAGCCACCGTCAGAGAGAGCTCATGCTCAACACCGATAGAGATTTTGCAAAACCCTAACCTGAAACCTGAAACCAGAAAGAGTCACCTTACTTACCCTGAAAGGAGCCCCTTGGGGGTCTTTCGTCCGCTGCTGCTGGATCTCGCTGGTGCCTCCAGATGTAAAGATCGGGTGAGCGACAGAGGAAGAGACCACCAAGAGAATGTCTCATGCAACAGTAAAGGGTTTATTGGGAGACCAGCTTTCTGGGGCTCAGAGGTCACTTGAATAGAGCAGAGAGCAATGAAAACAGCTTAAGCAGAGCTTATATACTTTCCTTGGAGAGGGCAGGGAGGGAAGTTTATTGATGGGTCAGGGCAAGGGGGAGGTTTGCGTGCAAACGGGTGAGGGTGTGTATTCTGCAGTTTGGCAGTTGGGGACAGCACATTCTGGAAACAAGATTAGCAAACAGTCCTCAAGTTTCCAACAGTGTTTTGTTAAGCATACAGAAAAACAGGAAGTGACAAGTACCTATTTTATTAACCTTTCACCAATGCCTAAATGGAATGTGAGCATGGTTTACTAAAAACATCCATGTCCACGTTGCCTAATGCTCTCAAATCAATCTTATTTGTGACTACATATTTGTTTCTTCCTAAGATTATATATTGAACCTCAACCCTGTTGAAAATGACTAATCCTATCACTCACTTTGTATTTTGCCTGATTTCCTAATGTCTCTATTGATATCTGCTTTCCTACATATTTTCACGAGTTCATCATTGTGACTGACTCTTCACATGTGCTGACATTTACATTCACTCTCTATCCGAAATCCTATTGCTAAAAAACTTTTGGTCGAAATCCTATACTCACTCTTTTTTTCTAAATCTACTGACTATCTTCCTAATCCTACCAACTATACCTTTTTGTCTGGATGATCTCTTCTACAATCAATCATCCAAGGTACAAGATCTTAAGCCATTGTATATTGATTTATCTGAGACATCTATGCAGAATATAATTCAAAGCTAAGTATTCCAATCAACAGCCCAATGCCCTTCTTGGATTCAAATCTTATCTAGATTTCTGTGTTCATACATATATTTCACCAATATATTCTTGTAAATATCACAAGTTCCCAATACCATTGTTTGTTCCTCAGTATGATTCCTAACCCAAATCGAACCTGTTATTACCCTAAACATACACTGTTCCCTCAAACTAAATTTACAGATGAGCCGGGACAGAGTTTGTCTTACAATAGTAATGTAGGGGGTCTTCCACCTGCTGAGAACATCAAAGTTCCAGGCAGAAATGATACCCTGGAGAAGTTGCAGGCAGCTATGAAGGACCTAAGAGATCAAAAGTCATATTCCATGGCAAGCAACCTGGTCAGTATGAAGGGATGTGTCTGAATCAGCCTCTCCTTTCCTATTGTAGAGAAGACTGATCAAACCATGCCTGCGTGGAAAGCTGTTCCCAGGTGCCTATGCTTGATATACCATTCTAACTTGTGAAAGTGTCACAGGAAGTAGGAGCAGCCTCCATCTCATGGGACCCTTGGAAGCAACTGTAAGTACAAAGTGGTGGCCAAGGCAGTGACTTCATTCAGTTCCTGAAGGAAGTGACCTCACCTCACTTCTTTGGTGATGGAAATCTCTGGACTTGAGATCCAGGAAGCCAGGCACCCAGAGCCAGTCCCAGTCCCAGTTCCAGTGGTCTCACTTGTTTGGATTTACCAAGGACAGAGTCAGTCTTCCTTGGTACCTACTGATATGAGGATTGTCAAATGCCAGAAGAGCTCTGAAGAGGGACCTTTCCTGAGAAAGTAGGTATTGGTTCACCACTGGCTCCTGAAAACTTCACAAAGTTGCCCAAGGAGACCAGATCTGAGACAGGACAGGCCATTTCAGGGGAACATAGTATGGCCCACCAGTTAGAGGACACTCTGGATAGTCACAGACCTACTTGTGTTAAAGAGGTGCCTTTTTGCGTGTGGGTGTGAGTTTGTGGTTTTCTCTCAATTTCTGAGAATAGGTAGGAAAGGCTCTTTGTTTGGATTGGAGTGGACTGTTTCTAATAAGTCGTTTGACAGGGGTAGTGTTTCTATGTCTGTGTATCCCACTGTGTCTGTGGTTGTAGACATTAGACAAGAGAATGCATCAATGCATGTGTCCTGTCTAGTAGAAAACTCTCCAGTATTTATTCTGCCTATTTGATGAATGGACTGTGGTGTGCCTTATGGATGGGCAACACCTACTAACTTCCTAAGTTAATGTTTTCTTCCTGAATTCTGGACACTCTCTTGGACACATGGTTTTGTGTCCAAGATATGTACCATCTCCAAGATATGTGACATGTCCATATACTTGAGAGCTGTAGAGAATGGGAACATCTTAGAAAACTCAGATATCAGTGTGACCAGTAAACTCTCAGTGGAGAAACCCTGCTTTGGTTCATTTGCTTACCTATGGTTCTGTTGCCCTGAATTTCAGGAAGGTCTTTGCCTCAGGCCACCCCTTTGTGAAGCCTGAATAAAACAGTTTTCAAATGAAAATAAATGGGCATAACCTGTGGCTCTTTGCTTAATTGCTTTGGAAAGGGATGTGTCTGAATCAGCCTCTTGGCCCTGTTTGAGGTTGTGGCTTAGATTCTCAGCACATGATGAATCTAAAGATAGATTCCATGTGTGCAATCAAAAGCAAAATGGCCAAAAATCTGTCATTGTTGATTAGTCTCTTGCCTTCCTCTGTTAGGTCCCTGACCTCTATCAAGTGAGAATAGGGATCATTTGGGTCAAATGAGTTCTTTGAAGCCCTGAAGAGATGCTTGTGTTTTCTTATGACTCCAAATCACATAAAAAATCTATCGCTGAGAATCAGTAGGCCTCAAATTGAAGAAGCAGAGCAGTATTAACGGCAGGTCTATTGGATCACTCCAGGTTCACAGGAAGGGTGTCCATGCCACCTTGACTTTAGGCAAATGAGGGGTAAGGGAGATTTTTTTGGACACTCTTTTGGGATGTGTCCCGCTTTGAAACCTCCAGCCACAGGTTATGATGAGTGTCTATATTTAATAAGATGAGGGCCATGTGGGAGTATTTTGGTTTAAATTGTGGTCATTCGTGTGGCAGTTGGAAGAGATGACTGGATCCACCTGGGCTTGAACTCTGGTGTCATTCCCCTGAAAGACTGAGTTCTGGATCAGACATCAAAGAAGTATTGCCATGAATTGTGTTGGGATTTTCGGAGGCCACACATGAGATTCGCCTTTGGAATCTGGGAACTAGGCCCAGGGTGGCTTTCCACAGAGCACTGGGAATCTCAGCCAAGATATCACATAATTTTATTCTGAAAGACTTTGAAGCTATATTTACTAGTCAAAACACACATGGACCTCAATTGTAGACCTCAGTGGACCTGGATTCTTGTGACCTTTTGGCCACTCTTTGGGAGGACTTGCCTGTGAGAGTTCTCCAAAACTTTCATTGAAATCAGCTTCCTCACCATTGAATGATTCCTGAATGAATTGAAACCCACAGTGCCTCCAACTTCATCCTTGAAAATTGACTAGATAAATACCAAAAAATTTTTGAAATTCCAATGACCAGATGGCACTGGAGAACCTTTGGATGTCCTGTTGCTGATCATGACTGTACCAGACAGTGCATTGATTGACTGGATTTCATGAAAATTGTGGAGAACAGAGATGCCATTAAGTTGGTGCCTTCTTAGTAGTGGGACTAGAGCAGTGGTGAGCAAGTGTGTAATAAAACATCTGTTGTGGGGTCATGTGGATCTGCTATTGGCTTCCAAATCTCTGTGACTGACATGGTGCAGCTAGCAGACCCTTATATGTACAGACATCTTGTTATATGGAGAGGTTTCAGGGCAATGTTCAGAATCAGGTTGCTTTGGTCAAGGGGGCAACCTATGTGGTATACAAGCCCTGTTGGTGCATTATCCTGCAGACCCTGACCCACCACATTTGACAGAACTTCCTCCAGCATGGTGTCCCAGTTGAACGCATTGTATTTCCTGAAGCAAGTACCAAACTCCGAGTGCAGCAGCAAGAGACACTGTGAAAAGTGGAGGATGATGAAATGGCTTCACAGTCCACGTGGGGAGACACTTAGCCCCCAGTGGCCACAGATTACATACAAAGAGAGAATTCAGCACTGCTGCCTCATTTTCATTGTAAAATAAGAATCCATGTCCTCCAGGTCACATAGATGCAGACCCACCTTTGATGCTCTCACTACAAAGAGAATTCAGCACTGCTGCTTCATGTTCATTGGGAAATTATAACCATATCCTCCAAATCACAGAGATGAAGACCCATCTTTGATGGTCTCCCTAGAAAAGAACCTAAAGCTCCTGACAACTACATGTATTTCAAGTCCCCAACCTAAAGGCAGTTTCTCCAGACGTCTTTAGGCAGGCAAATCTCCATATTTGTGGAGTTTTTACACTGTCCCTTATTTTTGGAAACTGTTCTATCATCTCCAAGGTTGTGAACTCCTGAGCATTTTCTATTTCAGATATGTATTTAAAGATTTTCTAACTCTTCTCCTCTAATTGTGTCTTACTTGGGGCGAAGGTAATGTCAAGGCATTGTTCTGGATGAGAGTAGAAAAATTTTTTGTGAAGCACATATTTGATAAACATTGGATTCTTCTTCTTATTTTCCATTCGAAATACTGAATCTCTGACACTAACTCATACCCTACTATAATATGACTACTAATCCTAATATGATGGAGAAAAATACCCAAGCAGAATGAATATGCAAGCATTTCAGAGAAGGCATGGTGTATAGTAGGACTTCCCTCTTGCACGATAAAGGGTAGGTTTTATAAATCTAGTCAATTTTTAATTGAAATAGTCCTCCATGTGTTTTTAAAGTTAACAAATATGTGAATTCCTGTCTCCCATTCTCTGTAGCCTACTCAGCACATGTATTTTTATATGCACATATAGAATTCTACCTGGTATCACACGTACATTTTTATGAGTTGGCTGACTTGGCAGAAACAAATTGTGAGAAGAGATCTCTCCTCCTAAACGCTGTTGGAACTGAAAATTCAAACAATCGGTGAGCTTCCTAGTAGAAAAATGTTATACATAAATCCATGTTTAGTAAAATAAATAATTTTGCATCTGTGGATGATTTATATTACATGATGAATTACGATTGGCATATAGATATTGATACTTTTTAATGTATTTTTTGTGTTTTTTTAATATATATAAATATATATATATATAAATACATATATAAATATATATATATATATATTCACACTCTTCACATTTTATAAAATATGAAATATATGTGTCTTATATAACTCCATAAATTCATTTATGTTCATGTATGTGGATTTATAATCAACTTTTCACAAGATTATTCTCAGAAATACTCATCCACCTGAAATACATATTTGTTTCCCAGTTCTGAAAAGTAACTTCAATAAATGGTGCTTACAAATCCTAATATTTCTAGAGTAAATGACCCAGTTTAACATCAATGCAAGTAGATTCCTATAGGACATGATTTCTATTTTGACGTTCATTATAATTCAACACTGGTACATTACTATTTCTTCAGTTTTTGCACATCATAAGATATATATTTCATCCACAAGTTCACAAATTTATAGGAATTTGTTTCACTTTCAGTCACTTCCTGCTTCATAACACATGTATTCCTCCATGTTACTTGACTGGTCTTTTCATGAGACTTCTTTCCAAACACATCATTTTCGATTTCCATAATCAATTTCGAAGCTAAACTCACACACTCTTCAAGATAAACCATAACATTAATATTACCATTAGATGTATAGCTGGTTGGAATAAATGTATGTATATCAATAAAAGATTTTCTGTATATTTTCACATTTCCGTTCAATGCATTATTTAATGTTGGAACCAGTTATGTTATTTATTCACAGTATGGTCTATTAATGCATTATCTCTATATTCAAAGACACAGTGTACACCTCTTTGTCCCTCCAATACTAATTTATACCTCTTCAAAATATTGCTCCCAGAAATGGTGGAAGAATTACTCATATCACCTTATCTATATATATATTTATATATATTTTTTATCACAGTAATATTCTGGACACAAAAAGCAAAGGTCACAATCATGATTGTATCAAACCCTAAATGGAAAGTGAGCATGGATTACTAAAACAACAATGTCCAGGTTGCCAAATGCTCTCAGATGTAAATCCTATTTGTGACTACATATTTGTTTCTTCCTAAGATTATATATTATAGTTCGAGCCTGTTGAAAATGTCTAATCCTATCACTCACTTTATACTTTGCCTGATTTCCTAATATCTCAATTGATATCTGTTTTCCTACATATTTTCGCCAGTTCATCATTGTGTCTGACACTTCACATTTGGTGACCTATACATTCACTCTCTACCCTAGACCCTATTGCTAAAGAAATTTTGGTCCAAATCCTATACTCACTCTTATTTCTAAACCTACTGACTATCTTCCTAATCCTACTGACTATTGCATTTTGACTCGATGTTCAATTCGACAATCAATCGTCCAAGGTATAAGGTCCTAAGACATTGTATTTCAATTTATCTGAGACATACATACAGAAAATTATTAAAACCTAAGTATCCCACTCAAGGGCCCAATGCCCTTCTCGTTTCAAATCTTACCTAGGTTTCTGTTTTTATACTTATATTTCAGCTATATATTCTTGTAAATATCACAGGTTCCCAATACCATTATTCATCCGGCAGAGAGATTCTTAACCCAAATAAAACATGTTATTAACCCTAAACATACACTGTTCCCTCAATCTAACTTTACAAAAGAGGAGGGACAGAGTTGGTCTTACAATACTGGAATGTAGGGGATCTTCCACCTGCTGAGAACATCAAAGGTCCATGCAGAAATGACCCCTGGATAAGATATAGGCAGCTATGAAGGACATGAGAAAGCAAAAGTTAAATTCTATGGCCAACAACCTGGTCATGATGAAGGGATGTGTCTGAATCAACCTCTAAATATAGAGAAGATGGACCAAACAAGGCCTGTGTGAAGAGCTGTTCACAGGTGCCTATGGTTGATATACCATTCTAACTTGTGAAAGTGTCACAGAAAGTAGGGGCAGCCTGCATCTCATGGGACCCTTAGAAGTAACTGTTAGGACAAAGAGGTTGCCAAGGCAGTGACCTCATTCAGTTTCGGAAGGAAGTGACCTCACCTCACCTCCTTGTCGATGGAACTCTCTGAACTTGTGATCCAGGAAGAGACACACCCAGAGGCACTCGCAGACCCAGTTCCAGTGGTCTCACTTGTTTCAATTTACCAAGGACAGAGTCAGTCTTTCTTAGTTCCTACTGATGTGAGGATGGCCAAATGCCAGGAAAGCTCTGAAGAGGGGACTTTCCTGAGAAAGCAGGTAGTGGCTCACCCATGGCTCCTGACTACTTCACAGAGTTGGCCAAGGAGACCAGATTTGAGACAGGAGAGGCCATTTTGGGGGAATATAATATGGCCCATCAGTCTGAGGACACTCCAGATAGTCACAGACCTACTTGGGCAAAAGAGGTGCCTTTGTGGGTGTGGATGTGTGTTTCTGGTTTTGTCTCATGTCCTGAGAATAGGTAGGAAAGGCTGTTTGTTTGGATTGGCGTTGACTGTTTCTAGTAAGTCGTTTGACAAGTCAAGTGCTTCTATATCTGTGCATCCCACTCTGTCCGTGATTGTAGACATTAGTAAAGAGAATGCATCAATGGATGTGTCCTGTCTAGTTGAAAGCTTCCAGGCATTCATCCTGCCAAATTTATGAATGGACTGTGGCTTGCCTTATCGAAGGGTAACACCTGCTATCTTCCAAAGTTTCTGTTTTCTTCCTGAATTCTGGCCACTCTCCAGAATAGCCTCATGGTTTTGTGTCCAAGATAAGTACCACCTACAAGTTCTGTGATATGGCCATGTTCTGGATAACTGACGGCAATGGCGAGCATCTCAGAAAACTCAGATATCAGTGTGACCAGGAAAGTCTCAGTGGAGAAACCCTGCTTTGTGCGTTTTGTTTACCTCTTGTTCGTTGCCCTGAATTTCAGGAAGGTCTTTCCCTCAGGCCACTCCTTTGTGAAGCCTGAAGAAAACAGTTTCAAATGGAAATGAATGGGATTCACCTGTGGCTCTTTGCTTATTTGCTTCGGAAATGGATGTGTCTGAATCAGACTCTTGGCCCTGTGTGAGGCTGTGGTTAGATTCTCAGCACCTGATGGATCCCATGTTTTCATCCAAACCCAAAATGGCCAAAAGAGCAGTCATTGTGGATGAAGTCTCTCGCCTTCCTCTGTAAGGTTCCTGAACTTCATCAAGTGAGAATAGGGATCCTTTGGGTCAAATGAGTTCTTCAAAGCCCTGAAGAGGGAAGCCCATAGGTGCTTGGGTTTTCTCATGTTTCTAATTCACATAAAGAATCTAAACCCCACAGTCAGTATTCCTCAAATTGGAGAAACAGAGCAGTATTAACGGAAGGCCTACTCTATTACTCCTGGTTCACAGGAAGGTGTTCAGGCCACCCCGACTTTAGGCAAATGAGGGGAAAGGGAGCTTATTTTGGACACTGTCTTGGGCTGCGCCCCTCATGGAAACCTCTAGTCAGAGGTTATAATGAGTGTCTATATGGAAGAAGATGAGGGCCATGCGGAAGTGTTTTTTTTTTTAATTGTGGTTATTAGTTTGACGGTTGGAAATGATGACTGGCTCCACCTGGGCTTGAACTCTGCTGTAATTCTCCTTACAGACTGAGTTCTGGAACTGACCTCAGAGAAGTATTGCCATGAGTTGTGTTGGGATTTTAGGAGGCCATGCATGAGAGTCACCCTTGGAATTGAGATGTGTGCCCAGGAAGGCTTTCCACAAGGCACGGGGAATTTCAGCAAGGATATCACATGATTTTATTCTGACAAACTTGGCAGCCATAGTTGAGAGTCAAAACACACATGGACCTCACATTGTAGACCTCAATGGGCCTGGCTTCATGTGACCATTTGGCCACTCTTTGAGAAGACTTGCCTGTGTGTGTTCTCCTGTGCTTTCATTAAAATGAGCTTGCTCAACATTTAATGGTTCCTGATTAAATTGAAAATCATAGTGCCTCCAAATTCATCCACGAACAATGGCTAGATAAATACCATGGAATTTTTGAAATTTTCATGTCCAGGTGTCACTGGAGAACCTTTTGATGTCCATTTGCTGATCATGAGTATACCAGACAATTCGTTGATTGACTGGGTTTCATGAAAAATGGTGTAGAACAGAGATGCCAGTAAGTTGGAGCCTGCTTAGTAGCGGGTCTAGAGCAGTGGTGGGCAGGTGTGTGATAAAACATCTGTGTTGGGGCCATGTGGATCTGCCATTGGCTTCCAAATGGCTTGTGACTGACATGGTGCAGCTAGCAGACCCTTATATGTTAAGGCATCTTGTTATATTGAGAGGGTCAGGGCAATGTTCAGAATCAGGTTGCTATGGGCCTGGGGGCAAGCTATGTGAGATAGAAGCCTGATTGGTGCATTCTCCTGCAGACCCTGACCCACTGCATGTGACAGAACTCCCTCCAGCATTATGTCCCAGTTGAACTCCTTGTATTTCGTGAAGCAAATACCCAACTCCCAGTGAAGCAGCAAGACACACCAGGAAAACTAGAGGATGACCAAATGGCTTCACGGTCTACACGGAGAGACACTTAGACCGCAGTTGCCACAGTTTACCTACAAAGTGAGAATTCAGCACTGCTGCCTCATGTTCATTGAAAAATAAGATACCATGTCCTCCAGGTCACATAGATGCAGACCCAATTTTGGTGCTCTCACTACATAGGAAGCTAAAGCTCCTGAAAACAACATATATTTCAAGTGCCCAAACTCAGAGGCAGTTTCTCAAGATGTCTTTAGGCCTGCAGAGCTCCATGTTTGTGGAGTGTTTACCCTGTCCCTTAGTTTTGGAAACTCCTCTACCACCTCCAAGGTTGTGAACTCCTGAGCATATTCCATTCCAGATATGTATTCCCAGATTTTCTAACTCTTCTCCTCTAATTGTGCATTACTTCAGGCGAGGGTAATATCAAGGAATTGTTCTGGATGAGAGTGGGAAGATTTTTGTGTAGCACATATTTGAAAACACATTGGGTTTATTTTCCTATTTTCCATTCAGAATAATGAATCTCTGACACTAACCCATACCCTACTAGACTCTGACTACTAATCCTAATATGATGGAGAATAGTAACTCAAACAGAATAGAAATACAAGCAGTTCAGAGGAGGCATGGTGTATATTTGGACTTCCCTTTTTCATTATATAGGATAGGAGTTATAAATAAGTCAATGTTTATTGAAATAGTTCACCATGTGTTTTTAAACTTAAGAAATATGTCAATTCCTGTCTCTCTTTAGCCTTTTTCAGCTCATGTATTATTATATGCACATATAGAATCCTACCTGGTATCACACGTACGTTCTTCTGAGGTGGGTGACTTGGCACATACAAATTGTAAGAAGTGATCACTCCTCCTAAACGCTGTTGGAACTGAAAATTCAACCTAAGTGTGAGCTTCCAAGTTGAACAACATTATACATAAATCCATTTTTAGTAAAATGTATATTTTTGGATATGTGGAAGATATATATTTCATGATGAATTTCGATTGGCATATATACTGCTTCTTTTTAATGTCTGTGTGTGTGTGTGTGTTTGTGTGTGTATATATATATATATATACTCTCCAGATTTTTCAAAATATAAAATATATGTGTCTTATTATACACTCCCTAAAATCATTCATATTCATGTATGTGGATTTATAATCAACTTTTCACAAGATTATTCTCCGAAATATTCATACACCTGAAATTCATATTTGTTTTCTAAAACTGAAAACTGACTTCAGTAAATGGTGCATACAAATCATAATATTTCGTCATTGCAAGATGGCCACGAATAGAGTGCATCACACCAAGTGTACTGCACCACTGCACAGGTGAATAACGAGTTAGAGTGACAAAAAAACTATCTTGTTAGGAAATTACAGCAAAATGGGGGTGCACCAAAACCTAGAAGAAGGATTTCTAGCACCATGGTCCGGTAATTGAGTCTCAAACACGAGCCAAATGTGCGACCCGAGATCCCATTTGACTGATCCGCGCGGCCCACCCAGTGGCTAAAGACAGTGGGTCACCACCGAGATGGGTCCAATAAGCAGGGAGAAACGTTGATAAGGATTCTGTGGAATCATGCCGGTAGAGCCCCCACTGAGCCCTGAGCTGAGTTCAGGATTTCAGACAGGGAAGGAAGCGGTACAGTTCTATCTCCCACAATGGAAACTCTTCCAAGGAAACCAATGGCCATCATCTTGGAGAGCTGAAGTAACCACAGCCACTCTCCTACAGATTACAACAATAAAACAGGAGTGTGTTATTCAGCTCATCTCCCATATATCGGGGAATTCGCATAAAATCTCTCCTAGGATTTCCGGGGGAGAGATTATCAGAGCGAGCCTGCATAAAGATGGGGGAAAACAAGAGGCAACTGACCTTCAACTCCCCCTCTCATCAACTGTGAAAATAAAACCTGTCTAACCAGTGCTGGGGGAGGGGCAAGTGGAAAAAATCAAAACAATAGAGTGTCTGGCTTCCCAATAGACACCCTCCACAACCAACAAACGGCAGGCCCAGAGTACAGTTTGAACTGCCGAGAGCCATCACTCAGGGGAAATCTGGTCTTGCAGGAAAAACCAGGACTAGCAGGAGAAACCAGAGGACTAGAGGCCAGGCCCTTGTGACTGGGCAGCGGGAGACTGCAGGCCCACAGGCGACAGTCCACCCGCTGCCCGCGTGACTAGGCGGCTTGAGAACGCCCTGCCGCCGGCGACCGACCGCACCACTGGGTGGCTAGAGATCGCCCGCCCGCAAGTGACAGCCCACCTGCTGCACAAGTGACTGGGCAGCTGGAGACCGCCTGCCCGCCGGCCACCGACCGCACGACTGGGCAGCTGGAGACCGCCTGCCTGCCAGTGACCCGGAGCTGAAACCAACAAGTGACAGTACAGTCCCACCCCCCTATACGGACACCTCAGCAAGGAGCCTTGGGCCTGCCAAAACAGAGAGGTTACGTCACTGGAGCTCGGCCTTCGGAATTTCTTCCAAGCGGAATCCACTTTAGCATGCATAGTCTACCAACACAAAGGAGAGACAACAGAGACATACAACACCAAAACAAATCTCTAGAATAAAGCAGAAACACAGCAATCAAATAGAGCTGGAAAGTAACATGAACATCATGAAAAAACAATGGAATAAAAGGAGGACAAACAATGCAGGACAACTTAATTCTACAGGAGGACCTAGAAGCACCAGAAACAGGGATAGGGAAAGAAATCAACGCATACTTAACTCAGATGGAAAGAAATATTAGAGAAGACATGAGGCAGCAAGTCCAAGGAATAAAAGTATATTTTGAAAATGAATTAAACAAACAAATTCAAATGGCAAAAAATGAGCTTTACCAAAAAATAGAGATCTTAAAAAAATTCAAACAGTAATTCTAGAAATGCAGGAAACTATAAACCAAATTAAAAACTCAAACAAGAATATTACAAATAGAGTAGATCAAGTAGAAGTCAGAAAATCAGAAAATGAAGACAAAGTTTATCAACTTGAAAAGAATATAGTCAACACAGAAAAGATGCTTAAATCTATTCAAGAGATAAGGGATGTCAAAAAAAAAAACTTGAGGGTCATCGGGATAGAAGAAGGCATAGAGATTCAAACCAAAGGAATGGACAACATATTAAATGAAATAATTCTAGAAAACATCCCAGAGATGAAAGATGGATTGGATTGCCAAATCCTGGAAGCCTACAGGACCCCAAACATTCAAAAACATAATAGACCAAATCCAAGACATATAATTATGAAGATAGCCAACATACAGAACAAGGAGACAATATTAAACGCTTATAAGAGAAAAGAGGCAGATTACATTCAGGGGTAAACCAATTAGGTTAACGACTGATTTTTCATCACAGACTTTGAAAGAGAGAAGATCCTAGAAGAATGTATTTCAAATGCTGAAAAATAATGGATTCCAAACAAGAACACTGTACCCAGCAAAATTAAGCTTCAGATTTGAAAATGAAATTAAAGTCTTTCATGATAAACAAAAGCTAAAGAATATGCAGCCAGAAAACCAGCACTGCAAAGCATTTTGAGCAAAATACTACAAGAAGAAGAATTGAAAAATAGTGCCCAAAACTAACAGCAGGAGGTATTTCAGTAAAGGGGGAGGAAAATAACCAAAAAAGTAAAAACTAGCCAAACTAAAATATAATAAATAAATAAACATGACTGGAAGTACAAATCATATTTCAATTGTAACCTTAAATGTTAATGGCCAAAACTCACCAATCAAGAGACATGGGCTAGTAACGTGGAAAAAAAAAATCCAACAATATGTTGTCTTCAGGAGACCCATACTATAGGAAAAGACATACACAGGCTGAAGGTAAAAGTTTGGGAAAAATCATACCACTCACACGGCCCTCGGAAGCAAGAAGGAGTGGCCATACTCATATGGAATAAAATCAACTTCAAACCTAAGTAAATCAAAGGGATAAAGAAGAACACTATATTCTTTTAGAAGGAACCATCCACAAACAAGACTAACAATTATCTATTTGTATGCACCAAGCAATGGAATTGCAACGTTCATAAAACAAACTCCCCTCAAGTTCAAGAGTCACATAGACTACAACACAATAATTATGGGTGAATTCAACACACTACTCTTGGCATTGGACAGATCCTCTAGAGAGAAACTGAATAAAGAAACTATAGAACTCAACAGCACAATCGGTAACCTAGACTTAACAGACATATATAGAATATATCAACCATCATCAAGTGGATACACGTTCTTCTCAGTAGCAGCACATTGATCCTACTCAAAGATAGACCATATATTATGCCATAGGGCAATTCTTAGTAAATATAAAGGCATGGAAATAATACCATGCACCATATCTGATCATAATGGAATGAAACGGGAAATCAATGATAAAAGAAGGAAGGAAAAATCCTGCATCACATGGAAAATGAACAACATGCTACTGAATGATCAATGGGTAACAGAAGACATAAAGGAGGAGATAAAAAAATTCTTAGAGACAAATGACAATACAGACACAATGTACCGGAATCTATGGGACACAGTGAAAGCAGTTTTAAGAGGGAAATTCATTTATTGGAGTTCTTTCCTCAAAAAAAATAAAAACCAGCAAAGAAATGAACTCATGCTACACCTCAAAAACCTAGAAAAGGAAGAGCAAAACAACAGCAAATGTAGTAGAAGACAAGAAATAATCAAATTTAGAGAAGAAATCAACAAAATTGAAACAAAGAAAAACATTGAAAAAATTGATAAAACTAAAAGTTGGTTTTTTGAAAAAATAAATAAGATCGACAGGCCCTTAGCCATACTAATGAACAGAAGAAGAGAGAGAACTCAAATTACTAAAATACGGGATGAAAAAGGCAATATCACAACAGACACTACAGAAATAAAGAAGATAGTTAGAAAGTATTGTGAAACACTATATTCCAATAAAATTGAAGATAGTGAAGGTATTGATAAATTTCTTAAGTCATACGATCTGCCCAGATTGAGTAAGGAAGACACACACAATTTAAACAGACCAATAACAAAGGAAGAAATAGAAGAACCATCAAAGGACTGCCAACCAAAAAAAACCCTGGACTCGATGGGTATACAGCGGAGTTCTACAAAACCTTCAAAGAAGAACTAATACCAATATTATTCAAGCTATTTCAAGAAAAACAAAAAGAAAGAGCTCTTCCAAATTCATTCTATGAGGCCAACATCACCCTGATCCCGAAACCAGACAAAGACACTTTAAAGAAAGAAAACTACAGAATAATATCTCTAATGAACTTGGATGCAAAAATTCTCAATAAAATCCTGGCGAATCGAATACAGAAGCATATCAAAAAAATTGTGCTTCATGATCAAGTAGGATTCATCCCTGCGATGCAAGGCTGGTTCAATATATGGAAATCAATAAATGTAATCCACCACATCAATAGACTTAAAGACAAGAACCATATGATCATCTCCATTGATGCAGAAAAAGCATTCGACAAACTACAGCATCCCTTTATGTTCAAAACACTATAAAAACTAGGGATAAAAGGAACTTACCTCAACATGGTAAAAGCTATATATGCTAAAAATCAGGCTAGCATCATCCTAAATAGAGAAAAGCTGAAGAAATTCCCTCTAAAATCTGGAACAAGACAGGGATGCCCTCTATCACCACTTCTATTCAATTAAGTTCTAGAAATACTAGCCAGAGCAATTAGACAGACAAAAGAAAATAAAGGCATAAAAATTGGAAAGGAAGAATTTAAATTATCGCTATTTGTAGATGACATGATAATATATTTAACAGACCCAAAAGGGTCTACAAAGAAACGGCTTGAGTAAATAAATGAATTCATCAAAGTGGCAGGATATAAAATCAACACACATAAATCAAAGGCATTTTTGTATATCAGCAACAAAACTTCTGAAATGGAAATGAGGAAAACCACTCCATTCACAATATCCTCAAATAAAATAAAATACTTGGGAATCAACCTAACAAAAGAGGTGAAAGATTTATATAATGAAAACTACAGAACTCTAAAGAGAGAGATAAAAGAAGATCTTAGAAGATGGAAAAATGAACCCTGTACATGGATAGGCAGAAATAACATTATCAAAATGGCAATATTACCCAAAGTTCTCTACAGGTTTAAAGTGATGCCAATCAAAATCCCAACAGCATTTCTTGTAGAAAAAGATAAAGCAATCATGAAATTCTTATGGAAAAACAAAAGACCCAGAATAGCGAAAGCAACTCTAAGCAGTAAGTGTGAATCTGGAGTTATAGCGATATCAGAGTTCAAACTGTACTACAAAGCAATAGTACCAAACACAGTGTGGTACTGGTACCAAAACAGGAAGGTGGACCAATGGTACAGAATAGAGGACACAGAAACCAATCCACAAAATTACAACTTTCTTATATTTGATAAAGGGGCTAAAAGCATGCAATGGAGAAAGAATAGCATCTTCAACAAATGGTGCTGAGAAAATTGGAAATCCGTATGCAAATAAATGAAACTGAATTTCTTTCTCTTGCCATGCACAAAGGTTAACTCAAAATGGATCAAGAAGCTAGATATAAAATCAGAGACACTGCGTCTGATAGAAAAAAAGTTGGTTACGATCTTCATACTGTGGGGTCGGGCTCCAAATTCCATAATAAGACTCCCATAGCCCAAGAGTTAATAACAAGAATAAACAAATTGGACTTACTTAAACTATGAAGTTTTTTCTCAGCAAGAGAAACAATAAGAGAGGTAAATAGAGAGCCTACATCCTGGGAACAAATTTTTACCCCTCACACTTCAGATAGAGCCCTAATATCCAGAATATACAAAGAACTCAAAAAATTAAACAATAAGATAACAAATAATGTAATCAACAAATGGGACAAGGAACTGAACAGACACTTCACAGAGGAAGACATACAATCCATCAACAAGTACATGAAAAAATGCTCACCATCTCTAGCAGTCAGAGAAATGCAAATCAAAACCACCCTAAGATACCATCTCACTCCAGTAAGATTTGCAGCTATTATGAAGTCACAGAACAACAAGTGTTGATGAGGATGTGGGGAAAAGGGTACACTTGTACACTGCTGGTGGGACTGCAAATTGGTGAAGCAAACTTTGAAAGCAGAATGGAGATTCCTGGGAAAACTGGGAATGGATCCACCCTTTGAACCAGCTTTTGCCCTTCTCAGACTATTCCCTGAGGATCTTAAAAGAGCATACTATAGGGATACTGCCACATCAATGATCATAGTGGCACAATTCAAAATAGGTAGACTGTGGAAACAAACTAGATGCCCTTCAATATATGAATGGATAAAAAAAATGTGGCATCTATACACAATGGAGTATTATGCAGCACTAAAAAATGACAAAATCATAGAATTTGTAGGGAAATGGATGGCATTAGAGCAGATTATGCTAAGAGAAGGTAGCCACTCTTTAAAAAACAAAAGTCAAATGTCTTCTTTGATATAAAGAGAGCAACTAAGAATAGAACAGGGAGAAAGAACTTGAGGAAAAGATTAACATTAATCAAAGACGAGAGAGGAAAGCAAAAGGGAGAGAGAATGGAAACCATATGGAAATGGTAGGAGACCCTCAATGTTACAAGAGGGGAAAGGGGGGTGGAATAGGGAGAGAAGTGAAAAACAGCAGATGAGGTAGAGAGGGAAGATGGGAGGGGAGGGGAGGGAAGATAGTAGGGGATAGGAAATGTAGCACAATACAACAGTCACTTATATGACATTTTGTAAAAATATGAATGTGTAACCATTGTGATTCTGCAACTCGTATTTGGGGAAAATTGGGAGTTCATAACCCAATTGAGTCAAATGTATGAAAGATGATATACCATGAGCTTTGTAATGTTTTGAACAACCAATAAAAAATAAATAAATAAAGGTTTAAAATTGAGTGGGAAGATATCAGCTAAAAAAGTGTTGAGATGCATTCATTTTGCTAAGCAGAAACTTTGTTTTGTTTAGTTGTATCTATCACAATTTTATTGTACCAGAAAACTGGTTTTAAAAATGCACATAATTGAGATTAAAGGTTAATCCACCTACCCTCCTGAAAAATTCATAGTATTTCCTATATTTTTCATATTTCATTTTTTAGTGAATATTTTGTCAGGGACCAGTTCTAGTCTTAGGCTATTCTTCCAGAATACTAACTCAACTGACAAGTTTGTACAATGTGTTGGATTGTTCTTTTCAACTTTTATTTAATAGTTTCTAACTGATAATGTGTATTTTTTCTTATCTTTATTTGGACATACATACCCAACTGTATCTTTGCATTTTATGTTTTACTGGGAAAGAGACTCATCAAAAGCTCTGTATTATATGTATCAGTAATCAAACATTTAGAGATCGCAATTATTCTTAATTTTGCCTGAAAATATCTTTGTACCATTTTTCTTATAAAGATTTAGAATTATTAATACTGCCCCTACTGTAATAAGTAACTACTTACAAAAAGGATTAAACAATTGACTTTATATCAATTATGAATATGAAAATTAATAAAATAAGTATTTTTTAATTAACACACAATTGATAGAAATTGAAATCACAAGAAGGCCATTTGAAATGTCAGTGCATATGGTCCTTAAATAATTGGTTGTTCAGAAAAAAATTTCTCTAATTCATAAGAGTTAATATGCCATATTACAACTTAATGTGATATAAAACCTTAAATTATCAGTATTGATAAATAAGAATGATACCTGTTAACTTAAACATGTTTATTTGATTTTCACTGTAAGATGTTAATTCTGGAAGACTTGAAAATTAAGAAAGACTTGGTATATATTATTTCTAACAGGCTAATTAAAGTAATTTTAAATATATATGTATATATATATATATGTAATACATGTGAATGAATATAGATGTATATGTATAATAAATGTATTGTAATATATCTATCAGGTGATTATAATTTTTAAATTTTCTCAAGAAAAAAGAATGACTATAAAATCAGTTTTAAATGTAAATTTCATAGCATACTAGTGTTTGTAATGACATGAGAGAAAAATACATAAGGAGGGAAAGTGAAAAAGAATAGAGATAAGTGGGAAAACGATTAAGAAAGTGAGTAATGAAGAGGGTGAGGAGTGTTTGATGATAAGATAAAGTGGAGGAGCTGGGTTTCTGGCTCAGTGTTAACATGCTTGTCTAGCATGTGTGAGGCACTGGGTTATATTCTCATCACCACATACAAATAAATAAAATGAAGGTCTATGAACAACTGAAAAAATAAAAAATGAAAAAGGAGAAATATTACCAAAATTCCAAGTTTTTATGAATGTTAAATAAAAAACAATTATGTTACATAGCCTTATGCAATTTCTAGACTCCCCAAAATAGTCATTAAATGTTAAATTATTAGTGCTATAACTGAAAATCTATTGCTCTTTCCTCTACATTCTGTGGCATGCTAGTGCTAAAATAAAGTGTATTATGACACCAAAAAAAATCAAATATTTCTACAGTAACTGACCCAGTTTAAAATCAATGCATGAAGATTCCTATGGGATATAATGTGTATTTGACATTCATTTTCATTCAAAACTGGTACATTACTATTTCTCCAGTTTATGCACATGATAGGATGTATATTTCATCCACAATTTAGCAAATTTATACGCATTTGTTTTACTTTCCATCACTTCCTGCTTCAGAACACATGGATTACTCCATGTTTCTTGACTGCTCTTTTTAAGAGACTTCTTTATAAACACATTATTTTTGATTTCCATTATCAATTTTGAAGCAAAACTCACACAACCGTCATGATAAACCATAACCCTAATATTATCATTAGATATAAAACTGGTTGGAATGAATGATTGTATTTCAATATAAGATTTCTTGTATACTTTCAGATATCAATTTAATCCATTATGTAAAGTGGAACCAGTAATATTATTTATTCACAGTATGGTCTATTCATGCATTATCTCTATATTGATAGACACAGGGTCCACCTCTGTGTACGCCCAATAATAATTTGTATGTCTTCAAAATATTGCTCCCAGAAATGGTGGAAGAAATACTCATGTCAACTGATTTATACATACATTTTATCACAGTAGTATTCTGGACACAAAATGCAAAGGTCACACTTAGGATTCTCCCAAAAGCCTAAATGGAAAGTGAACATGGATTACTAAACTCATCCATGTCCAGGTTGCCTAATGCTCTCAAATGTCAATCATATTGGTGACTACATATTTGTTTCTTCTGAAGATTACATTTTCAATCTCAACCCTGTTGAGAATGTCTAAACCTATGACTCATTTTATAATTTGCCTGATTTCTTAATCTCTATTGATATCTGCTTTCCTACTATTTTCCCCAGTTCATCATTGTGACTGACTTTTCACATGTGCTGAAATATATATTCAATCTCTACCCGACACCCTATTGCTAAAGAACTTTTGGTCCAAATCCTATACTCAATCTTCTTCCTAAACCTACCGACTATCTTCCTAATCCTAGTGACAAATCCTTTTTGACTGGATGTTCTCTTCGTTATTCAATCATCCAAGGTGCAAATTCCTGTTCCATTCTATATCGCTTTATCTGAGACATATGTGCAGTACATAAGTCAAAGCTAATTAAACCACTCAAGGGGCAAATGCCCTTCTGGGCTTCAAATCATACCTAGATTTCTTTTTCCATACTTATATTTCACCCACAAGTTAGCAAAATTATTTGCATTTTTGTCACTTTCAATTACTTCCTACTTCAGAACACATGCATTCCTCTATGTTTCTTGACTGGTCTTTTCATGAGACTTCTTTCCAAACACATTATTTTCCATTTCCATACTCAATTTTGAAGCAGAACTCACACACCTTTCATGATAAAATATAACCCTAATATTACCATTAGATGTATAACTCATTGGAATGAATGATTCAATATAAATATAAGATTTCTTATATATTTTTATATATCAATTCTATCAATCCATTATTTAAAGTGGAATCAGTTATATTATTTATTCACAGTATTGTCAATTCATGCATTACTTCTATATTCATAGACACAGGGTACACCTCTGTGTACGCCCAATAATAATTTGTATATCTTCAAAATATTGCTCCCAGAAATGGTGGAAGAAATACTCATGTCAACTGATTTATACATACATTTTATCACAGTAGTATTCTGGACACAAAATGCAAAGGTCACACTTAGGATTCTCCCAAAAGCCTAAATGGAAAGTGAACATGGATTACTAAAATCATCCATATCCAGGTTGCCTAATGCTCTCAAATGTCAATCTTATTGGTGACTACATATTTGTTTCTTCCTAAGATTATATATTGAAACTCAACCCTGTTGATAATGCCTAATCCTATCACTCACTTTGTACTTTGCCTGATTTCCTAATGTCTCTATTGATATCTGCTTTCCTACATATTTTCCGCATTTCATCATTGTGACTCATTCTTCACATGTGCTGACATTTACATTCACTCTCTAACCGAAACCCTATTGCTAAAGAACTTTTGGTCCAAATCCTATACTCACTCTTCTTCCTAAACCTACGGACTATATTCCTAATCCTACCGACTATCCCTTTTTGACTGGATGTTCTATTCTACATTCAATCATCCAAGTAACGGTCGGGCGAGTGTCGGAAGAAGAGACCACCAAGTGTCTATCTCATGTAACAGCAATGGGTTTATTGGGGGTCCAGCATGCTGGGGCTCAGAGTTCACTTGAAAAGAGTAGAGAGCCCTGAGAACAGCTTAAGCAGATGTTATAAACTTTTCCTTGCGAGTGCAGGGAGGGAAGTTAATTGATGTGTCAGGGCGAGTGTTCAGTTTGCATGCAACCTGGTGGGGGAGTACATTCTGCAGTTTGGCAGTTGTGGACAGCAAATTCTGGGAACAAGATTGGCAAAAATTTCTCAAGATTTCAACAGTGTTTTGTTAAGTGTACAGAAAAACAGGAAGTGACAACTACATATTTTATTAACCTTTCATTCGACACTTTTTTTTCTGGCTACTTTTAATCATAAATATGATCATTGGGTGGTGTCACATTCCATGTCTGCTAGTGGGGTATTACCATTAGTTTAACTTGTCCAATTTGAGCCTGGAGAAAATAAATTACATGGTTGAGCAAGCAGGGTTTTATAGTTAGCAATAATGTGAGGATTATTATTGGACCCGCCAGGGTTGATAAATGCGTAGTTAACCAGGGGGACTTTGTGAACCAAGATTCAAACCACCCTTTTTGGGCCTCTCTCTCTCGTTGACGCTCTTCAATTCGTCATTTTAATTTGCTCATAGATTTTTTTACAACTCCAGTATGGTTGGCATAAAAACAACATTCTTCCATCAATGCAAAACAAAGGCCCTCTTCTCTCATGAAGAGAAATTCCAATCCTCGACTGTTCTGTAAAACAACTTCAGAGAGATAGGTTAAAGATTCCTGCAATGCTGTGATGGAGGTTTCTAATATCTTTAAGTTTTGGCCTATTGCTGCTTCTATTTGGGTCATTTGTTTTGTCCCATGGACCAAGGCAGTGGTTCTTGTGCCCACCCCTGCAGCAACATGTATTCCTAATAGGATGGCGAAAGTGAGGGATATATGTTCCCAGTGGAACCAGGTTTTATGACCCCCTATTTGATCTTCAAATGAACCTGTGTCGTGATAGAGCACTCTGGGAAACATTTGCACAACTACACAATTAATCACATCTTTTGACCACTTCATGAAAACATAAACAATGTTTTAAGTATTTAGAATTATACTGTTGTAGGGATGGACAAGGCAAGGCACCTAAGATAGTACCAAAGACAGGAAAACAGTCCTATTTGTTTGCAACCATATTCAGAGGGCATTACTTCTGTTGTAATCAATTAAATCCCAGGAATCCCAAGTTTAGGTAGTTTCAGAATTTTGTACCCAACATATAAGGGAAGGGGCTCAGAAGTTCACAGTCTTAAGAAGTTCACAAGAAGCCATTTGTCTTCTTTTTTTTCCCTCTGTTCTGGGAAAGTTAACCTTCCAAGGACACGTGGGTGAGGGAGAGCTTTATATTCCCTTTATTTTTCCCCCTGCCAACTGTTACCATGGAGCCCAGTTGGTAACTTCTTTATCTTACAAATGTAGCCATCTATGTGAAGCCTCAGCTCAAGGCTAAGGCCTTGTTCACATATTTTGTGAAAAATTAGTATGGGGGTGTCTAGCTTAGGATTGCAGATTTTTTTAGCCAGTGGCCAAGTAGAATAGGGCAACATGAAAAGTGGAATTTTATCTACTTAGAAATCTTTTATTGGGACTCTTTTGCTGAAATTCCTAAATTCAGCTATGTTGGAGATTTCTGGAGAAGGTCAGTTAAGACTTTTCTGTGGGCCTGGTACAGAGGGGGAAGACGGGGAAGGCATGGCTGTGAGCAGTTCCATGGATCTGAGAATGAGGTAGGAGAAATGTAAAAGAATAATGGAAAAGGGGTTTTGGATTTTTCTAGGAACAAATCTTGAGCAGTACAACAGGTACAGCAGAGGGTAAGATGGGAGTTAGTATCCCAAAAAGCATTTGAGGGACTTTAAAAACTTAGTAACATGTTTTCAGTGATGAAAAAGCAACTTTAAAGGCCATTTACATTGCATCTTGGATAAGGGTGTGAGGGCTCTTCTCAGCTGGTTTGGGCTTTGTGTTAGGTAGTAAGAGGACCTGGTGGGACCCAGTGCGGGCAATGACAGGAGAAGAGAGGAGTGAGTTGGTTGAGGTGTACCTCAGTACCTGCTACCTCAAGAACAGGGCAACGGTCTTAGAACAGGCGGAGGTTTGGGTTTTTGATCTAGTAATTGGAGGGGAGAAATCAGGTTGCATAGGTGAGAGTAAGAGCAGAGAGTCTGGAGCAGAAGGCTGAGGGTGAGGATCTATTGTAGAAGCATAGTTCAGGATGTGAGCAAAGGAGGGAAAAGGCCTCCACATAGGGGAATCTCCTTTTACCCTTTTCAGCACTTGCAGAAGTTAAAAAGGTCACGCAGAATTTGAGGATCCAGAGACCCCTCTGGGGGCCATCAATTTTGGTTATCTAATTGGTAATATGGCCAATGTTGTGTACAGAATTTGATGAGGAGTTTGGGTTCCATCAAGCAGTCCCTGTATGCTCACATCCTCATGACTTACAGAAGAAGCCGGCTTTCCCCCAACACAGCCTTGACTGTTTGTGGCTTTGATAGTCCGCCGGGCAAACATAGTAATCTAGGCTAGCCAACCTGCATCTGGCTCGCGTGTCCCTACATCCATAATATTTGTTTCCATTATCTATGGTAGAGAAGGGATTTAATGGAATTTTAGTGGGATCCACTTCATCAGGGATATCCCAATGGAAAAGACCTATAGCCAGCTGACAAATGTTTCTGTGGAGAGATGGCAACCATGTCCCTAAGTGGGCTGTATGCGAGATAGACCATACTTCTTGTCCAGTAAGATTTGTGATCAGCCATCGCTGCTGAATGGGCTGATGAGGGTTAGGACTACTGGTGGTCAAGGGGAGAGTCTGTTGCCTTATCCACATGGCAAATACACAATTTGAAAGCGTTACCAGTCTTTTACAGTTTCCAGCCAGAGTCTGGACAGGGCACAGGCTTGAGATGAGAGGTATGGATCCAGGAAGTGATTCTGTCTACCTTTACTGCTGTAGGTGTTATAAGTAGCACCTGCTATGGTCCCTTCCAGCAGGGTTCCAGGGATGACACCTGATGTCGTCTAATGTAGACAAAGTCTCTTTCTTGATATTGATGTTGATTCCCCTCGTCACCGGGTTGGTAGGCAGTGTCCATCTGTCTTCACAGGTATCTATGTGGCTCTGGCTGAAAGACAATATCTCTAACTTTTTAAATTAGTGGGAAGTAGAAAGATCCTTCTAGGGTCCATCCAAATCCAAAGGTGAGCCATTCTGAGGCACAGAGAGTCTGCCAGGTCCAGCATTTTACTGAAAAAGAAAGATTCTGATCCCTTAAGCAAACTTTGTTGCAGTGAACAAGGGTCAGAGACAGAGGCATTGAAGTGCTCTGTCCCATAATGAAAGATACACAAACAGTAAAAGCAACAACACATGACACAGACAAGACAAGACAATAAAGACAGGATATGGAAGTCCAACACTGAGACCAGGACTGAGTAGTTGGCAAAACCCGATGGGTTGGCAATACCGAATCTGAAACAAAATATCACTGAGTCATGGAGACTATTGTTCCTCGATTTTCTGAGTCCTCTATGACGGCCCCCAGGGACTTGGCCTGTGGCTCTGTGACATGACTGTCAGCCACCATCGGAGAGAGCTCACGCTCTTCATCGACATCCATTTTGCCAAGCCCTGACCTGAAACCTGAAACCAGAAAGAGGCACCTTACTTACCCCGAGAGGAGTTCGTTGGGGTCGCTTGTCCACGGCGACAATCGGGTGAAGAGACCACCAAGAGACTGTCTCATGCAAAGCAAAGGGTTTATTGGGGGTCCATCATGCTGGGGCTCAGAGCTCACTTGAATAGAGCAGAGAGCCTTGAGAACAGCTTAAGCAGAGCTTATATATTTTCCTAGGAGAGGGCAGGGGGGGAAGTTTATTGATGGGTCCGGGCAAGTGAGCGGTTTGTGTGCAACCGGTTGAGGGAGTACATTCTGCAGTTTGGCAGTTTTGGACAGCACATTCTGGGAATAAGACTATCAAAATGTTCTCAAGATTTCAACAGTGTTTTGTTAAGCATACTGAAAAACAGAAAGTGACAAGTACTTATTTTATTAACCTTTCACTGCGAACTATACTTTTCCAGAATTCCTAATGTTTCTATTGTGTTTGTTAAAGTTCATTTTTATTCAAACCTGGTACGTAATTATTTCTTCAGTTTATGGACATCATTAGATATATCCATTCATTCACAAGTTCACAAATTTATAAACATTTGGTTCACTTTCAATCACTTCCTCCTTTGGAAGACATATATTCCTCCATGTTTCTTGACTGGTCTTTTTACTAAACTTCTTTCTAAACATATTATTTTCGATTCCATAATCATTTTTGAAGCAAAACTCACACACTATTCATGATAAATGATAACCCTAACATTACCATTAGATATATAACTGGTTGGAATGAATGTATGTATATCAATATAAGATTTCCTATATATTTTCAGATATCAATACAATCCATTATTTAAATTTGGAACCAGTTATATAATTTATTCACAGTAGGGTCTATTAATGCATCATCTCTATATTCATCAAAACAGGGTAAACCTATTAGTATCCCCAGTACTAATTTATAAGTTTTCAAAATATTGCTCACAGAAATGGTGGAAGAAATACTCATGTCACCTTAGCTACATATACATATTATCACAGTAATATTCTGGACACAAAATGAAAAGGTCACACAGAACATAATTTAAGCTATGTATCCCAATCAAGGGCCCAAAGTCCTTCTGGGCTTCAAATATTACCTAGATTTCTGTTTTCATACTTATATTTCACCTCCATATTCTTATAAATATCGCAGGTTCCCAATATCATTATTCATCCAGCAAAATGATTCATAACCCAAATCGAACATGCTATTAACCCTAACCATTCTGTAAACTGAGATTGTTCACTCAATCTCACTTTACAGAAGAGCAGGGACAAAGTTAGTATTACAATACAGGAAGTTAGGAGATCTTTCACATGCTGAGTACCTCAAAATCCATGCAGAAATGATCCCTGGAGAAGACGTAGGCAGCTATGAAGGACCTGAAACAGCAAAAGTCATCTTCCTTTGCAAACCACCCGATCAGGATGAAAGGATGTGTCTCAATCAGCCTATCGCTTATTAATGTAGGGATGATGTATGAAACCAGGCATGTGTGGAGAGCTGTTCCCAGGTGCCTATGTTTCTATACCATTCTAACTTGTGAAAGTGTCACAGGAAATAGAGGCTGCCTCCTTTTCCTGAGACACTAGGAAGCAACTGTTACGACAAAGTGGTGGCCAAGACAGTGGCCTCATTCATTTTCTGAAGGAAGTGACCTCACCTCACTTCCTTGGTGATGGAAATCTCTGAATTTTGTGATCCAAGAAGCCAGGCACCCAGAGCCAGTCCCAGTCCCAGTCCAAGTGGGCTCACTTGTTTGGATTTACCAAGAGGCTAGATAAATACCAAGAAATTTTTGAAATTCCCATGACCAGATGGTATTGGAGAACATTTGGATGCACTTTTACTGATCATGAGTGTACCAGACAGTGCCTTGATTGACTGGGATTTATGACAATGGTGTAGAACAGAGATGCTATTAAGTTGGACCCTCCTGAGTAGTGAGCCCTGAGCTGTGGTGTGCAGGTGTGTGATGAATCATCTGTGGTTGCGCCATGTGGATTTGCCATTGATTTCCAAATGGCTTGTCACTGACATGGTGCAGTGACCAGACACTTATATGTAAAGGTGTCTTGTTAAATTGATAGTTTTCAGGGCAATGTGCAGAATCAGGTTGCTATAGACAAGGGGGCAAGCTATGTGGGAATGAAGCCTGGTTGGTGCATTCTCTTGTAGACCCTGAAAAACCACAAGTGACAAAACTCCCTCCAGCACTGTGTTCCAGTTGAACCCCTTGTATTTCGTGAGGCAAATACCAAACTCCCAGTGCTGCAGCAGGAAACACCACGAAAAGTGGAGGATGAACAAAAGGCTTCACAGTCCACACGGGGAGACACTTAGACCCCAGTGGCCACAGTTTACATACAAAGAGAGAATTCAGCACTGCTGCCTCATGTGCATTGGAAAGCAAGAAAGAATGTCCTCCAGGTCACATAGATGCAGACCCAGCTTTGATGATCTCACTACAAAGGAAGCTAAAGCTACTGACAACAACATATATTTCAAGTGCCCATCCTCAGAGGAAGTTTCTCTAGAAGTCTTTAGGCCAGCACACCTCCATATTTGTGGAGTGTTTACCCTGTACCTTACTTTGGGATACTCCTCTACCACCTCCAAGTTTGTGACCTCCTAAATATTTTCCATTCCAGATATGTATTTACAGATTTTCTAACTCTTCTCCTCTAATTGTTTCTTATTTGGGGAGATGGTAACGTCAAGGCATTGTTCTGGATGAAAGTGGGAAGATTTTTGTGTAGCACATATTTGTATACACATTGGATTCATTTTCCAATTTTCCATTCCAAAAACTGAATCCCTGACACTAACACGTACCCTACAAAACTCTGACTACTAATCCTAATATGATGGAGAAAAATGACCCAAACCGAATAGAAAAACAAGCAGTTCTGAAGAGGCATGGTGTATAGTCCGACTTGCCTTTTGCATGATAAAGTGTAGGTGTTATAAACCTAGTCAATTTTTAATTGAAATAGTTCTCCATGTGTTTTTTTCCTTTGATATTTATTGTTTGTTCTTCAAAACATTACATAGTTCTTGACATGTCATATTTCACACTTTGATTCAAGTAGGTTATGAACTTCCATTTTTCCCCATATACAGATTGCAGCATCCCATCAGTTACACATCCACTGTTTTGCATATTGCTATACTAGTGTCTGTTGTATTCTGCTGCCTTTCCTGTCCTCTACGATCTCCCATCCCCTCCCCTCCAATCCTCTCAATGTACCCCATCTGCTGTAATTCATTTCTTCCGCTTGTTTTCGTCCCCTTTCCGCTCACTTCATCTTGTATTTAATTTTGTATAACCATGAGGGTTTCCTTCCATTTCCATGCAATTTTGCTTCTCTTTCCTTTTCCCTCCCACCTCTCACCCCTGTTTAATGTTAATCATCTTCTCATGCTCTTCCTTCCAACTCTGTTCTCAGTTACTCTCCTTATATCAAAGAAAACATTTGGCATTTGTTTTTTAGTGATTGGCTATCTTCACGTAGCATAATACGTTCTAATGCCATCCATTTCTCTGCAAATTGTATGATTTTGTCATTTTTTAATGCAGAGTAATACTCCATTGTGTATAAATGCCACATTTTTTTAATCCATTCATCTATTGAAGGGCATCTAGGTTGGTTCCACAGTCTTCCTATTGTGAATTGTGCTGCTATGAACATAGATTTTCAGTGTCCCTGTAGCATGCTCTTTTTGGGTCTATAGGGATTAGACCGAGAAGGGGAATTGCTGGGTCAAATGGTGGTTCCATTTCCAGCTTTCCAAGAAATCTCCATACTGCTTTCCAAATTGGGTGCGCCAATTTGCAGTCCCACCAGCAATGTACAGATGTACCCTTTTCCCCACATCCTCGCCAGAACTTGTTGTCGTTTGACTTCATAAAGGCTGCTAAGCTTACTGCAGTGAAATGGTATCTTAGGGTGGGTTTGTTTTGCATTTCTGTGAATGCTCGAGATGGTGAGAATTTTTTGATGTACTTATTGATTGATTGTATGTCCTCCTCTGAGAAGTGTCTGTTCAGGTCCTTGGCCCATTTGTTGATTGGGTAATTCATTTTCTTATTGTTAATTTTTTTGATTTCTTTGTATAACTCTGGATATTAGGGCTCTATCTGAAGTGTGAGGAGTCAAGATTTGTTCCCAGGGTGTAGGCTCCCTTTTTACCTCTCTTATTGTTTCTTTTTCTGAGAAAAATCTATTTAGTTTGAGTAAGTCCAGTTTGTAGATTCTAGTTATTAACTCTTATGCTATGGGTGTCCTATTGAGGAATTTGGAGCCCGACCCCACAGTATGTAGATCATAGCCAAAGTTTTCTTCCATCAGATGCCGTGTCTCTGATTTGATATCAAGCTCCTTGATCCATTTTGAGTTAACTTTTGTGCATGGAGAGAGAAAGGGATTCAGTTTCATTTGTTACATATGGAATTCCAGTTTTTCCAGCACCATTTTTTAAAGATGCTATCCTTCCTTCATTTCATGCTATTAGCTCCTTTATCAAATATAAGATAGCTGTAATTTTGTGGATTGATTTCTGTGTCCTCTATTATGTACCATTGGTCCACCCACCTGTTTTCGTACCAGTACCATGCTCTTTTTGTTACTATTGCTCTGTAGTATAATTTGAGGACTTGTATCGCTATACCGCCTGATTCACACTTTCTGCTTAGAGTTGTCTTTGATATACTGGGTATTGTATTTTTCCATATGAATTTCATAATTGTTTTATCTATTTCTACAAGAAATACCCTTGGGATTTTGATTGGCATTGCATTAAACCTATAGAGAACTTTTGGTAATATCGCCATTTTGATGATGTTAATTCTGCCTATCCATGAACAGGGTATATTTTTCCATCTTGTAAGATCTTCTTCTATTTCTCTCTTTATTGTTCTGTAGTTTTCATTGTGTAAGTCTTTCACATCTTTTGTTGCGTTGATTCCCAAGTATTTTATTTTTATTTTGAGGATATTCTGAATGGAGTGGTAGTCCTCATTTCCATTTCAGAGGATTTGTTGCTGATATACAGGAATGCCTTTGATTTATGATTGTTGATTTTATATCATGCCACTTTGCTGAATTCATTTACTAACTCTAATAGTTTCTTTGTAGACCCTTTTGGGTCTGCTTGGTATAGAGTCATGTCATCTGCAAATAGTGATAATTTAAGTTCTTCTTTTCCTAATTTTATGCCTTTAATTTCTTTCATTTGTCTAATTTCTCTGGCCAGTGTTTCGAGAACTATGTTGAACAGAAGTCGTGAGAGAAGGCATCCCTGTCTTGTTCCAGATTTTAGAGGGAATGCTTTCAATTTTTTCACAATTCAGAATGATACTAGCCTGAGGCTTAGCATAGATTGCTTTTACAATATTGAGGTATGTTCCTGTTATCCCTAGTTTTTCTAGAGTTTTGAACATAAAGGGATGCTGTACTTTGTTGAATACTTTTTCTGCATCTATTGGGGTGATCATATGGTTCTTATTTTTAAGTCTATTGATGTGGTGAATAACATTTATTGATTTCCGCATATTGAACCAGCCTTGTATCCCAGGGATGAATCTTACTTGATCATGTTGCACAATTTTTTAAATATGTTTTTGTATCTGATTCGCCAGAATTTTATTGAGGATTTTTGCATCTAGGTTCATTAGAGATATTGGTCTGTAGATTTGTTTCTTTGAAGTGTCTTTGTCTGTTTTATGAATCAGGGTGATATTGGCCTCCTAAAATGAATTTGGAAGTTCTCTCTCTTTTTCTATTTCCTGAAATATCTTGAAAAGTACTGGTATTAGTTCCTCTTTAAAGGTTTTGAAAAACTCTGCTGTATACCCATTCGGTCCTGTTCTTTTCTTAGTTGGTAGTCATTGGATGGTTTCTTCTATTTCCTCAATTAATATTGGTCTGCTTAGGTTGTCTATATCCTCCTGACTCAATCTGGGCAGATCATATGAGTTAAGAAATTTATCAATGCCTTCACTATCTTCTAATTTATTGGTGTATAAGGATTCAAAATAATTTCTGATTATCTTCTGTATTTCAGAAGTGTCTGTTGTGATATTGCCATTTTCATCCAGTATGATAGTAATTTGAGTTCTCTCTCTTCTTCTCTTTGTTAACATGGCTAAGAGTCTGTCAATT
Source organism: Callospermophilus lateralis (assembly GCF_048772815.1). Classification (NCBI taxonomy): domain Eukaryota; kingdom Metazoa; phylum Chordata; class Mammalia; order Rodentia; family Sciuridae; genus Callospermophilus; species Callospermophilus lateralis. The sequence continues at coordinate 850,714 of NW_027514669.1, read as the reverse complement.
TTATTTATTTTTCAACTTTTAGTATTGTCAAATTTTTCAATTGATTCTTTTGTTTTGATTTTATTAATTTCAGCTCTGATTTTAATTATTTCTTGCCTTCTACTTCTTTTGCTGTTGTTTTGCTCTTTTTTTTCTAGGATTTTGAAATGAACTATGAGATCATTTATTTGTGTTTTTTTTTCTTTTTTTAAGGAAAGAACTCCAAGCAATGAATTTTCCTCTTAGAACTGCTTTCAATGTGTCCCATAGATTCTGATATGTTCCGTCTGTCTTTTTCATTTATCTCTAAGAATTTTTTATTTTCCTCCTTGGTGTCTTCTATAACCCATTGATCATTCAGTACGTATTGTTCATTCTCCAAGTGATGCATGAAGTTTCCTTCCTTCTTTTATTGTTGATTTTTCAGTTTCATTCCATTATGATCAGATAAGATGCCTGGTATTATCTATACTCCTTTATATTGTCTAAGAGTTGCCATGTGACATAATATATGATCTATTTTTGAGAGGTATCCATCTGCTGCTGAGAAAAAAGTGTAACTGCTTGATGTTGGGTGGTATATTCTATATATGTCTATTAAGTCTATGTTATTAATTGTGTTATTCAGTTCAATAGTTTCCTTATTCAACTTTTGTTTGGAAGATCTGTCCAGTAGTGAGAGAGGTGTGTTGAAGTCTCCCATGATTATTGTATTGTGGTCTATCAGACTCTTGAACTTGAGAAGAGTTTTTTTGATGAACATAGCTGAACCATTGTTTGGGGCATATATATTTATGATTGTTATGTCTTGTTGGTGTATGGTTCCCTTGAGCAGTATGTAGTGTCCCTCTTTATCCCTTTTGCTTAACTTTGGCTTGACATCTATTTTATTTGATCTGAGTATGGACACTCCTGCTTGTTTCCGAAGTCCATATGAGTGATATGATTTCTCCCAACCTTTCAACTTCAGTCTATGTTTCTCTTTTCCTATCAAATGCGTCTCCTGCAGGCAGAAAATTGTTGGGTCTTCTTTCGTGATCCATTCTACTAGCCTGTGTCTCTTAATTGGTGAGTTTAAGCCATTAACATTTAGGGTTACTATTGAGATATGGGTTGTTATTCCAGCCATATTTGTTTATTTATGTTACTAACCATGTTTTTTTTTCCTCTTTGATTATTTTCCCCCCTTTACTGTACTACCTCCCACTGTTGGTTTTCATTGTTATTTTCCATTTCGTCTTCTTATAATGTTTTGCCAAGGATCTTTTGAAGAAAGGGTTTTCTAGCTGCAAATTCTTTTAACTTTTGTTTATCATGGAAGGTTTTAATTTTATCTTCCATCCTGAAGCTTAAATTCGCTGGATACACAATTCTTGGTTGGAACCCAATTTCTTTCAGTGTTTGAAAAATGTTATTCCAGGATCTTCTAGCTTTCAGAGTCTGTGTTGAAAGATCAGCTGTTATCCAGATTGGTTTACCCCTAAATGTAATCTGCTTCCTTTCTCTTGTAGCTTTTAAAATTCTCTCTTTATTCTGTATGTTTGGCATCTTCATTATAATATGTCTAGGTCTTTATCTCTTATGATTTTGCACATTCGGCATCCTGTAGGCTTCTATGATTTGGGATTCTGTCTCATTCTTCATGTCTGGGAAGGTTTCTCATATTATTTCATTGAATAGATTGCTCATTCCTTTGTTTTGCACCTGTATACCTTCCTGTATCCCAATTACTCTTAAGTTTTGTCTCTTCATGTTATCCCATATTTCTTGGATTTTCTGCTCATGGTTTCTTAACAGTCTTGCTGAGCTGTCTATGTTCTTTTCAAGTTGAAATACTTTGTCTTCATTGTCTGATGTTCTATCTTCTATGTGATCTACTCTGCTCGTAGTATTCTCAATTGAGTTTTTAAGTTGGTTTATTGCTTCCTGCATTTCTATGATTTCTGTTTGTTTTTTTTTTTATAACCTCTATCTCCCTGTATAGTTGATCTTTTGCTTCTTGGATTTGTTTATGTAATTTATTGTTGAAGTGATCTTTTATTGTCTGATTTTGCTGTCTAATGTCTCCCTGTTGACTCAGATCATCGGAAGCAAGTATATCATAAATTCTTTATCTGACATTCCATCTGCTGCAGATATTACCTCTTCTAATGTTGAGTTGACCTGCATTGCTTGTGGTCCTTTCTTTCCTTGTCTTTTCCTACTGTTCGCATTTTTTTCTGTTTGGTGGAACTTGTGTTATTGAATTTTACCCCTAAATGTTTATATTGCTATTGTATTCATGAAAAGTCTCCCTCACAGGTGTGGGCGGTGGCTCTGCCCCTCCTCCAATTGGGGCAATGTGCCTACCACACCAGCAGCCCTCTGGACCTGTTCTGCCGGTCGGTAGCCTGTCCGCCTACCTTGCAGGAGCGGGCAGTTGCTCTACCCCTCTTCGGGCACTTCTCCTGTTCAGCCAGTGGGTCACAGGTCCACCTACCTTGCAGGCGCAGGTGTCGGCTCTGCCCCTCCGCGTGCCGCTGGGCCTCTTCTGTCTGTGGATTGCAGGGCTGTCTACATTGCAGGCGCGAGTGGCAGCTCTGCCCCTCCCTAAACCGGGGCGATATATCTACCAGGCTGGTAGGTTGCTGGGTCTGTTCTGCCAGAGGGTGAGAGGTCCACCTGCTTTCCAGGCACGGGCAGTGGCTCAGCCCCTCCCCAAACCTGGTTATGTGTCTAGCACCGTGGCGGGGCCTAGCGCCTGGTCTGTCGGTGTTCGCAGGTCTGCCTACTTCGCAGGCGCGGGGGCCGGCTCTGCCCCTCTGAAGCAGCTGGGCCTCTTCTGCCGGTGGGTCACAGGTTCACCTATCTAGAAGTTGCAAGGGGTGTCTCTGCCCCTCCGCGGGTTGCTGGGCCTGTTCTCCCTGTGGGTCGCATGTCCGCATTCCTTGCAGGCGCGCAGCGGCTCTGCCCAACCCCCAACCAGGGCGATGTGTTTTGTACGATTGCGGGCCGCTAGGCCTGTTCTACCGGTGGCTCGCAGGTCCGCCTATCTTACAGGCGCGGTTGGCGGCTCTGCCCCTCCCTTCTCCATGTGTTTTTAAAGTTAACAAATATGAGAATTCCTGTCTCTATTTCTCTGTACCCTATTCAGCACATGTATTTTTATATGCACATATAGAATCCTACCTGGTATCACTCATAGATACTTGTGAGGTTGCTGACTTGGCAAATACAAATTGTGAGAAGAGATCACTCCTCCTAAATGCTGTTGGAACTTACAAAACAAACTATGGGTGAGCTTCCTAGTTGAACAACATTATACTTAAATTGATGTTCAGAAAAGTGAAGATTTTTGGATTTGTGGATGATATATATTTCATGATGTATTTCGATTGGCATTTATATTGCTACATTTTAATGTATATGTGTGTGTGTGTGTTTGTGTGTGCATATATATATGTATAAACTCTCCAGATTTTTCAAAATATGAAATGTATGTGTCTTATTATATACTCCCTAAATTCATTGATGTTAATGAATGTGGATTTTTATTAAACTTTTCATAAGAATATTCTCTGGAATATTAATCCACCTGAAATATATATTTGTTTCCTAGTACTGAAAGCTAACTTCAGTGAATGGTGCATACAAATCCTAATATTGCTACAGTAAATGACTCAGTTTAACATCAATGCAAGTAGATTCCTATGGGACATGATATGTACTTTGACGTTCATTTTTATTCAAAACTGGTACATTAATATTTCTTCAGTTTTTGCACATAATAGAATACATTTTTCATTCACAAATTCACAAATTCATAGGATTTTTTTTCACTTTCAATTGCTTCCTGCTTCAGAACATATGTATTCCCCCAGGTTTCTTGACTGTTGTTTTAATGAGACTTCTTTCCAAGCACATTATTTTTGATTTCCATAATCATTTTAGAAGCAAAACTCACAGACACTTCATGATAAACCATAACACTAATATTACCATTAGATGTATAACTGGTACGAATGATGGTATGAATATCAATATAAGTTTTCCAGTATATATCCAGATATCAATTCAATCCATTATTTAAATTTGGAACCAGTTATATTATTTATTCACAGTATGGTCTATTCATGCATTATCTCTATATTCGTATAACACAGCCTATACCTATTTGTACCCACAATACTAAATTATATGTCTTCACAATATTGCTCCCAGAAATGGTGGAAGAAATACTCATGTCATCTGATTTATATATACATTAATCACAGTAATATTGTGGAAACAAAAACAAGGTCACACTTATGATTGTACCAAATCCTAAATGGAAAGTGAGCATGGATTAAAAAAAAAATCCATATCCAGGTTGCCTAATGCTCTCAAAGTGAATCCTATTGGTGACTACATATTTGTTTCTTCCTGAAATTACATATTCAACTTCAACCCTGTTGAAAATTTCTAATCCTATCACTCACTTTATACTTGTCCTGATTTCCTAATGTCTCTATTGATATCTGATTTCCTGTATTTTTTCCCCAGTTTATCACTGTGACTGACTCTTCACATGTGCTGACATTTACTTTCAGTCTCTACCCAAAACCCTATTGCTAAAGATCTTTTGGTCCAAATTCTATACACACTCTTCATTCTAAACCTACCGAATATCTTCCTAATCCACCAACTATCCCTTTTGGACCAGATGTTCTCTTCGACATTCAATCATCCAAAAGACAAGATCCTATGCCACTGTATATCAATTTATCTGAGACACCTGTGCAGAACATAATTGAAAGCTAAGAATCCCAATCATGGGGCCAATTCCCTTCTGTCCTTCAAAAATTACCTAGATTTCTTTTTTCATACTTATATTTCACCTATATATTCTTGAAAATATCGCCAAATCCCAATACAATTATTCATCCCAGAGAATGATTCCTAACCAAAATGGAACCTGTTATTAACCTTAACCATACAATGTTCCCTCAATCTAACTTTACAGAAGAGGAGGGACAGAATTGGTCTTCCAATACAGGAATGTAGGGGATCTTCCACCTCTGAGAACCTCAAAGTTCCATGCAGAAATGATCCCTGGAGAAGATTTAGGCAGCTATGAAGGACCTGAGAGAGCAAAAGTCATCTTCCATGGCAAACAACCCGGTCAGGATGAAGGGATGTGTCAGAATCAGCCTCACTCTTCTTAATGTAGAGAAGATGGACCAAACCAGGCCAGTGTGGACAGCTGTTCCCGGCTGCCTGTGGTTGATATGCAATTCTCAGTTGTGAAAGTATCACAGGAAATAGGGGCAGCCTCCATCTCATGGGAACCTTGGAAGCAAATTTTAGGACAAAGTGGTTTCCAAAGCAGTGACCTCATTCAGTTCACAAAGGAGGTGACCTTCCTCACTTCCTTGGTGATAGAACTCTCTGAACTTTGGATCCAGGAAGCCAGGCAACCAGAGGCAGTCCCAGTACCATTCCCAGTGGGCTCACTTATTTGGATTTACAAAGAACAGAGTCAGTCTTTCTTGGTACCTACTGATGTGAGAATGGCCAAATTTCAGGAGAGCTCAGAAGAGGGGCCTTTCCTGAGAAAGCAGATAGTTGCTCACAGCTGGCTCCTGACCACTTCGCAGATTTGGCCAAGGAGACCAGATCTGAGACAGGACAGGACATTTCAGGGAACATAATAAGGCCCACAAGTCAGAGGACACTCCGGATTGTCACAGACCTCTTTGGGGGAAGGAGGTGCCTTTGTGGGTGTGAGTGTGAGTTTGTGGTTTTGTCTCATGTTCTAAGAATAGGTAAAAAAGGTGGTTTGTTTGGTTTGGAGTGGACTGTTCCTAGTAAGTCGTTTCACAAAGTGAGTGTTTCTATGTCTGTGTATCCCACTGTGTCCATGGTTGTCGACATTTGAAAAGAGAATTCATCAATGGATGTGTCCTGTTTAGTAGAATCCTTCCCAGCATTCATCCTGCCCAATTGATGAATGGACTGTGGCTTCCCTTATGGATGGAAAACACCTACTAATTTCCTATGTTCCTGTTTTCTTCCTAAATATGGCCACTCTCCAGAATAGGCTCATGGTTTTGTGTCCAAGATATGTACCACCTCCAAGCTCTGTGACAAGGCCATGTAGTGGATAGCTAAAGGGAATGGCTAGCATCTCAAAAAACTCAGATATCTGTGTGACCAGGAAAGCCTCAGTGGAGAAACTCTGCTTTGGGCCTTTTGCTAACCAATTCTTCTCTTCCCCTGAATGTGAGGAAGGTCTTGGCCTCAGGACACAGTTTGTGAAGCCTGAAGAAAACAGTTTTAAAATGGAATTAAATGGGCATCACCTGTGGCTCTTTGTTAATTGCTTTGGAAATGGATGTGTCTGAATCAGTCTCTTGGCCCTGTGTTAGGCTGTGGCTTAGGTTCTCAGCACCTGATGGATTTAAAGAATGATCCCATGTGTGCATCCAAAACCAAAATGGGAAAAAGATCAGTCATTGTTGATGAAGTCTCTCGCCTTCCTCTGTTAGGTTCCTTACCACCATCAAGTGAGAATAGGGATCCTTTGAATCAAATGAGTTCTTCAAAGCCCTGCAAAGGCAATTGCATACATGCTTGTGTTTTCTCATGACTCCACATCACATAAAAAATCTATACCGACAGTCAGTAGGCCTCAAATTGGAGAAGCAGAGCAGTATTACTGGAAGGCATATTTGATCCCTCCTGGTTCACAGGAAGGGTGTACAATCCACCCTGACTTTAGGAAAATGATGGGCAAGCGAGCTTATTTGGACACTGTGTTGGGCTGCGCCCCTCATGGAAACATCCAGCCAGAGATTATGAGGAGTGTCTATATGGAAGAAGATGAGGGCCATGTGGGAGTGTTTTGGTTTTAACTGTGGTTATTTGTGTGGCAGTTGGAAGCGATGACTGGGTCCACCTGGGCTTGAACTCTGGTGTGATACCCCATAGAGACTGAGTCCTGGAACTGACCTCAGAGAAGTATTGCCATGAATTGTGTTGGGATATTAGGAGGCCACACATGGGAGTCGCCATTGGAAACAGAGATCTATTCCCAGGGTGGCTTTCCACAGAGCACTGGGAATCTCAGCCAGGGTATCACATAATTTTATTCTGAAACACTTGGCAGCCATAGTTGAGAGTCAAAACACAAATGCACTTAACATTGTAGACTTCAATGGGCCTGGCTTCATGTGGCATTTTGGCCACTTTTTTAGAAGCCTTACCAGTTAGAGTTCTCCAGAGCTTTCAATGAAATGAGCTTCTTCACCATTTAATGATTACTGAATTAAATGAAACACTCAGTGACTCCAACTTCAACCTTGACAGATGGGCTCGATAAATACCATTAAATTTTTGAAATTCCCATATCTAGGAGGCAGTGGAGAACCATTGTATATCCTGTTGGTGATCATGAGTGTACCAGACAGTGCCTTGATTGGCTGGGTTTCACGAAAATGGTGTAGAACAGAGATGCCAGTAAGTTGGAGCCTGCTGAATAGTGGACCTAGAGCAAAGGTGGGCATGTGTGAGATAAAACATCTGTGGTGCTTCTATCTGGATTTGCCAATGGCTTCCAAATGCCTTGTGACTGACATGGTGTATCCAGCAGACCATTATATGTAAATGATTCTTGTTATATGGATAAGTTTCAGGGCAATGTTCAGAATCAGGTTGCTATGGTCAAGGTGGCAAGCTATGTTGGAAAGAAGCCTGGTTTGTGCATTCTCCTGCAGACCCTGTTCCACCACACGTGACAGAACTCCCTCCAGCACTGTGTCCCAGTTAAATTCCTTGTATTTCGTGAAGCAAATACTGAACTCCCTTTGCAGCAGCAAAAAACATCACAAAAATTGGAGGAATATCAAATGGCTTCAGAGTCCACATGAGGAGACACTGAGCCCCAAGTGGCCACAGTTGACCCAGAAAGAGAGAATTCATCCATGCTGCCTCATTTTCATTGGTAAATAAGAAAGCATCTACTCCAGGTCACATAGATGCAGACCCAGCTTTTATGGTCTCACTACAAACGAAGCTAAAGCTCCTGACAACAACATATATTTCAAGAGCCCAACATCTGAGGCAGTTTTTCCAGAAGTCATTAGGATAGCAGAGCTCCATGTTTGTGGAGTGTTTACATTGTCCCTTACTTTTGGAAACTCCCCTTCTACCTGCAAGGTTGTGAACTCCTGAGCATATTCAATTCCAGATATGTACTCACAGATTTTCTTACTCATCTTCTCTACATGTGTTACTTGGGACGAAGTTAAGGTCAAGGCATTGTTCTGGATGAGAGTCGGAAGATTTTTGTGTAGCACATATTTGCATACACATTGGATTCATTTTCCAATTTTCCTTTCGAAATTCTGAATCCCTGACACTAACCCATACCCTACAAGACTCTGACAACTAATCCTAACTTGATGGAGAAAAGTAACCCAAACAGAATAGAAATACAAACACATCAGAGGAGCCATGGTGTACCGTTGGAATTGCCTTTTCCATTACATAGGGTAGGAGTTATAAATCTAGTCAATTTTTTTGTTGAAAGGGTTGTCCATGTATTTTTAAACTTATCAAATATGTGAATTCCTGTCTCCCCCATTTCTCTGTATCCTATTCAGCACATATATTTTTATATGCACATATAGAATTGTACCTTGTATCACACATATATTCTTCTGAGGTGGCTGACTTGGCAGATACAAATTGTGAGAAAAGTTCAGTCCTCCTAAACGCTGTTGGAACTGAAAATTCAACCTATGGGTGAGCTTTCTAGTTGAACAACATTATACATAAATCCATGTTCAGTAAAATGAATATTTTTGAATACGTGGATGATATATATTTCATGATGAATTTCGATTGGCATAGATATTGCTAGTTTTTAATGTCTGTGTGTGTTTGTGTGTGTGTGTGTGTGTGTAAATATAGATATAGATATAGATATAGATATACACTGTCAAGATTTTTCAAAATATGAAATATATGTATATTTTGGCGACTCTTTGGGAAGCCTTACCTGTGAGAGTTCTCTAGAGCTTTCATTGAAATGAGGTTCCTCAACATTTAATGGTTCCTGAATGAATTGAAACCCACAGTGCCTCCAACTTCATCCGTGAAAAATTGCTCCATAAATACCTTGAAATTCCCCTGACCAGGTGGCACTGGAGAACCTTTGGATGTATTGTTGCTGATCATGAGTGTACCAGACAGTGCCTTGACTGACTGGGTTTCACGAAAATTGTGTAGAACAGAGATGTAAGTAAGTTGGAGAGTGCTGAGAAGTGGGCCCAGAGCTGTGGTGTGCAGGTGTATAATAAAATATCTGTGGTGGGGCCATGTGAGTCTGCCATTAACTTCTAAATGGCTTGTGGCTTACATGGTGCAGCTAGCAGACCCTTATATGTAAAGGCATCTTGTTATAAGGAAAGGTTTCAGGACAATGTTCAGAATCAGTTTGCTATGGACAATGTTGCAAGTTATGTGCGATAGAAGCCTGGTTGGTGAATTCTCCTGTAGACCCTGACCCTCCACACGTGACAGAACTCGCTACAGCACTGTGTCCCAGTTGAACTCCTTGTATTTCATGAAGGAAATACCAAAAGCCCAGTGCAGCAGCAAGAAACACCACGAAAATTGTAGGATGACCAATTGGCTTCACAGTCAAGACGGGGAGACACTTAGCCCTCCGTGGCCACAGTTTACCTTCAAAGGTAGGATTGAGCACTGCTGCCTCATGTTCTTTGGAAAATAAGAAACCATGTCCTCCAGGTCAGATAAATGAAGACCCATCTTTGATGGTATCACTACAAAGGAAGCTAAAGCTCCTGAAAAGAAAATATATTTCAAGTGCCCAAACTCAGAGGCAGTTTCTCAAGAAGTCTTTAGGCCAGCAGAGTTCCATGATTGTGGACTGTTTATCCTGTCCCTTAATTTTGAAAACTCCTCTAAAATGTCCAAGCTTGTGAACTCCTGAGCATTTTCCATTCCAGATATGTATTCACAGATTTTCTAACTCTTGTCCTCTAATTGTGTCTTACTTGGGGTGAAGGTAATGTCAAGGCATTGCTCTGAATGAGAGTGGAAAGATTTTTTGTAGTGCATATTTGCGTAAACAATGGATTCATTTTCCTTTATTTTCATTTGAATCACTGAATCCATGACACTAAAGCATACCCTACTAGACTCTGACTACTAATGCTAATATGATGGAGAAAAATAACCCAAACAAAATAGAAATACAAGCAATTCAGAGGAGGCATAGTGTATAGTTGGACTTGCCTTTTTCATGATAAAGGGTAGTTGTTAAAAATCTGGTTAATTTTTAATTGAAATAGTTCTCCATGTGTTTTGAAAGGTATCAGATATGTGAATTCCTGTCTCCCTTTCTCTGTTGCCTATTCAGCACATGTATTTTTATATGCACAAATAGAATCCTACCTGGTACCACACGTACATTATTGTGAGGTGGCTGACTAGGCAGATACAAATTTTGAGAAGAGATCACTCCTCCTAAACGCTGTAGGAACTGAAAATTCAACATTTGCGTGAGCTTCCTAGTTGAACAACATTACACATAAATCTATGTTCAGTAAAATAAAGATTTTTGGATCTGTGTATGATATGTATTTCATGATGAATTTTGATTGGCATATATATTGCTACTTTTTAATATCTCTGTATGTGTTTTGTGAAAAATCTACACTCTATAGATTATTCAAAATATGAAATATATGTGTCTTATTATACACTCCTTAATTTCATTCATGTTCATGTATGAGACCAAGGCTCATGCAACAGCAAAAGACATTTATTGAGGATCCAATCCAGCATGCTGGTGCTCTGTGCTCACTCAAGAAGAGAGAGCAGCCCAGATCCCCGAGCAGGGGTTGAGCAGTGCTTAAGTACACAATTTGGGGAGTGTGAGACTTTACATATATCACAGTCTCCTTTAGCAAATCATCATACACTGTGGGAAAATGAAACAACAAATCCTAAACATGATTAGTTCATTCATTGGCTTGAACACGTCAGGCGGGAGTGATAGGTCAATTCTAAAGCGGGGTACACATTGAAATTGATTGATTTAGGCCCTGCGATGCATATGTGGTAGGCCACACAGGGTCCTAGGTTATTAAACAACCAGGCGGTCAGGGGGAATATTTACTGGGCAGTCCAGAAATTGTCCTACAATTTACAGGAATTTCAGGTTTTGCGTGTAGCATGGAAACTTAAAAATACCTGGTCCTTTACATTTTAAACCAGGCCTTGAAGATTAGAAACTTTACAACACCCGGTCTTTTACACTTTAACTTTAACACTTTAATTTCAATTTCTTTACCCTTACAGATCACTCCTGGTTCAGAAGAAGGGTGTCCAAGCCACCCTGACTTTAGGCAAATGAGGGGCAAGGGAGCTTATTTTGGACACTGTCTTGGGCTGTGCCCCTCATGGAAACCTCCAGCCATATGTTATGATGAGTGTCTTTATGGAAGAAGATGAGGGCCATGTAGGAGTGTTTTGGTTTTAATTGTGGTCATTTGTGTGGCGGTTGGAAGAGATGACTTTGTCCACCAGGGCTTGAACTCTGCTCTGATACTCCTTAGAGCCTGAGTTCTGGAACTCACCTGAGAGAAGTATTGCCATGAATTGTGTTGGGATTATAGGAGGCCACACATGAGATTAGCCCTTGGAAACTGAGATCTAGGCCCAGGGTGGCTTTCCACTGAGCACTGGGAATCTCAGCCAGGATAACACATGATTTTTTTACTGAAAGACTTGGAAGTCATAGTTGACACTCAAAACACACATGTACCTCACATTGTAGACCTCAATGAGCCTGGCTTCATGTGACCTTCTGGCCACTCTTTGGGAAGCCTTGTCTGTGAGAGTTCTCCAGAGCTTTCATTGAAATGAGCTTACTCACCATTTAATGGTTCCTAAATGAATTGAAACCCACAGTGCCTCCAACATCATCCTTGAAAAATGGCTACATAAATACCATGAAATTTTTAATATTCCCATGACCAGGTGGCACTGGAGAAACTTTGGATGTCCTGTTGCTGATCATGAGTGTACCAGACAGTTCCTTGATTGACTGGTTGTCATGAAAATGGTATAGAACCGAGATGTCATAAGTTGGAGCCTGCTGAGTATTGGGGCTAGAGCAGTGGACTATATGGTTGTGAATAAATATCTGTTGTGGGACCACGTGGATCGGCCATTGGCTTCCAAAATACTTGTGACTGACATGGTGCAGGCAGCAGACCCTTATATGTAAAGGCATCTTGTTATATTGAGATGATTCAGGGCAATGTTCAGAATTCGGTTGCTATAGTCAAGGGGGAAAGCTATGTGGGATAGATCCATGTTTCGAAAATTCTCCTGAAGACCCTGACCAATCACACGTGACAGAGCTCCCTCCAGAATTGTGTGCCAGTTGAACTCCTTGTATTTCATTAAGCCAATTCCAAACTCCCAGTGCAGCAGTAAGAAACACCACGAAAATGGAGGATGACCAAACGGCTTCACAGACCACACGGGGAGAAACTTAACTCCCAGTGGCCACAGTTTACCAAGAAAAAGAGAATTCAGAACTGCTGTCTCATGTTCATTAGAAAATAAGGAACCATTTCCTCCAGGTCACATAGATGCAGACCCACATTTGATGGTGTCACAACAAAGGAAGCTAAATCTCCTGACAACTTCATATATTTCATGTGCCCAACCTGAGAGGCATTTTCTCAAAGAGTCTTTAGGCCAGAAGAGCTCCAAGTTTGTGGAGTGTTTAACCTCTCCCTTGCTTTTGGAAACTGCTCTACCACCTCCAATGTTGTGAACTCCTGAACATTTTCAGTTCCACATATGTAATCACAGGTTTTCGAACTCCTCTCCACTAATTGTGTCTTACTTGGAGCGAAGTAAATGTCAAGGAATTGTTCTGGATGAGAATGGCAAGATTTTTGTGTAGCACATATTTGCATACACATTAGATTCATTTTTCTATTTTCATTTGAAATAATGATCCCTGACACTAACACATACCCTAATAGACTCTGACTACTAATGCTAATATGATGGATAAAAAGAAACGTAACAGAATAGAAATACAGGCCTTTCATAGGAGGCATGGTATATACTTGGATTTGCCTTCGGCTTTATCAAGGGTATGTATTATAAATCTTGTCAAATTTTAATTGTAATATTTCTCCATGAGTTTTACATGTATGTATGTATATATATATACACTCTCTAGATTTTTCAAAATATGAAAAAAAATGTGTCTTATTAAACACTCTCTAAATTCATTCATATTCATGTATGTGGATATATAATCAACTTTTCACAAGATTATTCTCAGAAACATTCAACCACCTGAAATACATATTTGTTTCCTCGTCCTGAGAACTAACTTCAGTGAATGGTGCTTACAAATCCTAATATTTCTACAGTAACTGACACAGTTTATCATCAAAGCAAGTAGATTCCAATGGACATGATGTGTATATTGATGTTCATTTTAATTCAACACTGGCACATTACAATTTCTTCTGTTTATGCACATCATAGGATATATATTTTCTCCACAGGTTAGCAAATATATAGGCATTTGTTTCACTTTCAATCACTTCCTGCTTCAGAACACATGCATTCCTCCGTGTTTCTTGACTGGTCTTTTCTTGAGACTTCTTTCCAAACACATTATTTTCGATTTAATTTATCAGTTTTGAAGCAAAACTGAAAGAGACTTCATGATAAACCATCACTGTAATATCATCATAAGATGTATAACTGGTTGGAATGAATGATTATATATCAATAAAAGATTTTTTATACATTTTCTGATATCAATTCAATACATTATTTAAAGTGTAACCAGTTATATTATTTATTCACATTATGGTCTATTCATGCATTATCTCTATATTCATAGACACAGGGTACACCTCGTTGTACCCCCAATACTAATTTATACATTTTTAAAATATTGCTCCCAGAAATGGTGGAAGAAATACTCATGTCACCTGATCTACATATGCATGTTATCACAGTAATATTCTGGACACAAAATGCAAAAGTCACACGTATGATTGTACCAAAGCCTAAAGGGAAACTCAACATGGATTACTAAAAACATCCATGACCAGGTTGTCTAATGCTCTCAAATGTCAATCCTATTGGTGACTACATATTTGTTTCTTCATAAGATTATATATTCAACCTCAAAACTGTTGAAAATGTTTAATTTTTTTCACTCACTTGATACTCTTTGACTGATTTCCTAATGTCTCTATTGATATCTACTTTCCTACATATTTTCTCCAGTTCAACATTGTGACTGACCCTTCACATGTGCTGACATTGACATTCACTCTCTAACGGAAACACTATTGCTAATGAACTTTGGTCCAAATCCTATACTAGCTCTTCTTCCAAAACATACTGACTATCTTCCTGATCCTATCGACTATCACTTTTTGAGTGGATGTTCTCTACTGCATTCAATCATCCAAGGTGCATGGTCCTATGCCATTGTATATCGATTTTTCTGAAACATGTATGCAGAACGTAATTCAAAGCTACGTATGGCAATCAGTTGCCCAATGCACTTCTGAGCTTCAAATCTTACCTAGATTTCTGTTTTCATACGTATATTTCATCTCTATATTCCTATAAATATTGCAGGTTCCCAAGATCATTATTCATTCTTCAGAATGATTCCTAATCCAAATCAAACCTGCTATTTACGATAACCATAAACGGTTGCCTCAATCTAACATTACAAAAGAGCAGGGACAGAGTTCGTCTTACAATACAGGAATGTAGGGTATCTTCAAACTGCTGAGAACCTGAAAGTTCGATGCAGAAATAATCCCTGGATAAGATGTCAGCAGTTATGAAGGACCTGTGAGAGCAAAAGCCATCTTCAATGGCAAACAATCTAGACAGGAAAAAGGAATGTGTATGCATCAGACTCTCTCTTTGTAAGGTAGAGAAGATGGACCTAACCAGACCTGCGTGGAGAGCTGTTCTCAGGTGCCTATTTTGATATACCATTGAAACTAGTCAAATTGTCAAAGGAAGTAAGAGCAGCCTCCATCCAATGTGACCCTTGGAAGCAATGGTTAGGGCAAAGTTGTTGCCAAGGCAGTGACCTCATTCAGTTCCTGAAGGAAGTGACCTACCTAACTTCCTTGGTGATGGAACACTCTGAAATTTTGATGCAAGAAGCCAGGCACCGAGAGCCAGTCCCAGTCCCAGTCCCAGTGCGCTCACTTGTTTGGATTTACCAAGTACAGAGTCAGACCTTCTTGGTACCTACTGATGTGAGGATGGCCAAATGCCAGGAGAGCTCTGAAGAGAAGCCTTTCCTGAGATAGCAGGTAGTGGCTAGCCGTTGGCTCCTCACAGCATCACAGAGTTTGCCAAGGAGACAAGATCTGAGACAGGAGAGGTCATTTTGTGGAGAACATAGTATGGCCCACCAGTCAGAGGACACTCCGGATAGTCACAGACCTACTTTTGGGAAGGAGTTGCCTTTGTTTGTGGATGTGAGTTTGCGGTTTTTTCTCATGTTCTGAGAATAGGTAGGAAATGTGGTTGGTTTTGTTTGGAGTCGACTGTTTCTAGTAAGTCTTTTGACAAGGCGACTTTCTATGTCTGTGTATCCACTGTGTCCGTGGTTGTCGACATTAGAAAAGAGAATGCATCAATGGAGGTGTCCTGTCTAGTAGAAAGCTTCCCAGCATTTATCCTGCACAATTGATGAATGGACCGTGGTATGCCTTATGGATAGGAAACACCTACTAACTTCCTAAGTTCCTGTTTTCTTCCTGAATTCTGGCCACTCTCCAGAATAAGCTTATGATGTATTGTCCAAGATATGTACCACCTCCAAGCTCTGTGACATGTCCATGTTCTTGATAGCTGAAGGGAATGGGAACATCTCAGAAAACTCAGATATCAGTGGGAGGAGTAAGTCTCAGTGGAGAAACCCTGCTTTGGTCCATTTGCTTACCTTTGGTTCTGTTGCCTTGAATGTCAGGAAGGTCTTTGCATCATGCCACCCCTTTGTGAAGCCTGAAGAAACAGATTTCAAATGGAAATGAATGTGCATCACCTGTGGCTCTTTGCTTAATTGCTTTGGAAAAGGATGTGTCTTAATCAGACACTAGGCTCTGTTTGATGCTGTGGATAAGATTCTCAGCTCCTGATAGATGTAAAGAAGATCCCATGTGTGCATCCAAAACCAAAATGGCAAAAAGATCAGTCATTGTAGATGAAGTCTCCTGCCTTCCTCCAATAGGTTCCTGACCTCCATCAAGTGAGAATAGGGATTTTTTTGGGGTCAAATGAGTTCTTCAAAGTCCTGCAGAAGTACTTGGGTTCTCTCATGATGCCAAATCACATAATGAATCTATACCTGACTGTCAGTAGGCCTCAAATTGGAGAAGCAGAGCAGCGTTAACGGCAGGCTTTTTTGATCACTCCTGGTTCACAGGAAGGGTGTCCAGGCCACCATGAATTTAGACAAATGAGTGGCAAGGGTGCATATTTTGGACACTGTCTTGGCTGCGCCCCTCATGGAAACCTCCAGCCAGAGTTTATAATGACTGTCTATATGGATGAAGATGAGGGACATGTGGGAATGTTTTGGTTTTAATTGTGGTTATTTGTGTGCGGTTGGAAGAGATAACAGGGTCCACATGGGCTTGAACTCTGGTGTGATTCCTCATAGAGACTGAGTTCTGGAACTGACCTCAGAGAAGTGTTGCCATGAATTGTGTTGGGATTTTAGGAGGCCACGCATAAGAGTTGCCCTTGAAACCTGAGATCTAGGCCCAGGGTGGCTTTCCACAGAGAACTGAAATTCTCAGCAAGGATATCGCATGATTTTATTCTGAAAAACTTGGCAGCCATAGTTAAGAGTCAATAGACACATGGACCTCCCGTTGTAGACCTCAATGGGCCTGGCTTCATGTGACCTTTTGGCCACTGTTTGGGAAGCCTTGCCTGTGAGAGTTTTTCAGGGCTTTCATTGAAATGAGAGTCCTCCCCATGTAATGGTTCCTGGAAGAATGGAAACCCCAAAGTGCCTCCAACTTCATTCTTGAAAAATGGATAGATAAATACCATGATGTTTTTGAAATTCCCAATGACCAAGTGGCACTGGAGAACCATTGGTTGTTCTCTTGCTGATCATTAGTGTTACAGACAGTGCCTTGATTGGCTGGGTTTCATGAAAATGGTGTGGAACAGAGATGCCAGTAAGTTGGATCCTGCTGAGTAGTGCGCCTAGAGCAGTGGTGGGCAGGTGTGTGATAATACAACTGTGGTGTGGCCATGTGGATCAGCCATTGGCTTCCAAATAGCTTGTGACTGACTTGGTACAGCCAGCAGACTATTATATGAAAAGGCATCTTGTTATATGGAGAGGTTTCTGGGCAATGTTCAGAATCAGGTTGCGATGGTCAAGGGGGCAAGCTATGTGGGATAGAACCCTGGTTGGTGAATTCTCCTGCAGACCCTGACCCAACACACGTCACAGAACTCCCTCTAGCACTATATCCTAGTTGAACTCCTTGTATTTAGTGAAGCAAATACCAAACTCCCAGTGCAGCAGCAAGAAACACCACAAAAAGTTCAGAATGACCAAATGGCTTCACAGTCCACTCAGGGAGACACTAAGCTTCCAGTGGCCACAGTTTACCAACAAAGAGAGAAATCAACACCGGTACCTAATGTTCAATGGAAAATAAGAAACGATGTCCTCCAGGTCACATAGATGCAGATCCAGCTTTGATGGTCCCACCAGAAATGAAGCTAAAGCTCCGGACAACAAGATATATTTCATGTGTCCAAACTCAGAGGCAGTTTCTCAAGAAGGCTTTTGGCCAGCAGAGTTCCATGTTTGTGGAGTGTTTACACAGTCACTTACTTTTGGAAACTCCTCTACCACCTCCAAGGTTGTGAACTCCTGAGCATTTTCCATTCCAGATATGTATTCACAGATTTTCTAACTCTTCTCTTCGAATTGCATCTTACATAGGGTGAAGATAATGTCAATGGATTTTTCTGGATGAGAGTGGGAAGACTTTTGTGTAGGACATATTTGCATACATATTGGATTCATTTTCCAATTTTCCATTTGAAATACTGAATCCCTGACACTAAACCATACCCTACTAGTGTCTGACTACTAATCCTAATATGAGGCAGAAAAATAACCCAAACATAATAGAAATACAAACAGTTCAGAGGAGGCATGGTGTATAGTTGGACTTGCCTTTTGCATTATAAAGGTTAGGAGTTATTAATCTAGACAATTTTTGTTGCAATAGTTGTCCATGTGATTTTAAAGATAACAAATATGTGAATTCTTGTCTCTCTTTCTCTGTAGCCTACTCAGCACATATATTTTTATATGCACATAGAGAATCCTACCTGTTACTACACGTACATTCTTGTGAGGTGGCTGACTTGGCAGATACAAATTGAGAGAAGAGATCACTCCTCATAAACGCCGTTGGAACTGAAAATTCAACCTATGGGTGAGCTTCCTAGAGAACAAAATTTTACACAAATCTTTGTTCAGTAAAATGAATATTTTTGGATCTGTGGATGATATATACTTCATGGTGAATTTTGATTGGCATATATTGCTATTTTTAATGTCTCTCTGTGTGTGTGTGTGTGTGTGTGTATATATATATATATATATATATATATATATATATATATATACACACACTCTCTCCACATTTTTCAAAATATGAAATATATGTGTCTTATATACACTTCCTAATTTCATTCATGTTCATGAACGTGGATTTATAATCAACGTTTCACAAGATTATTCTCAGAAAATTTCATCCACCTGAAATACATATTTGATTCCTAGTGCTGAAAACTAACTTCAGTGAATGGTGCATACAAATCCTAACATTTCTACAGTAACTGACACAGTTTATCATCAATGCAAGTAGATTCCTATGGGACATGATGTGTATATCGACATTCATTTTTATTCAACACTGGGACATTACAATTTCTTCAGTTTATGCACATCATAGGATATATATTTCCTCCACAATTTAGCAAATTTATAGGCATTTGTTTCAATTTCAATCACTTCCTGCTTCAGAACACGTGTTTTCCTCCATGTTTCTTGACTGATCTTTTCATGAGATTTCTTTCCAAACACATTATTTTCGATTTCCTTTATCACTTTTAAAGCAAAACGGACACACACTTTATGATAAACCATAACTATAATATCACTATTAGATGTATAACTGGTTGGAATGAATGATTTTATATCAATAAAAGATTTCTTATATATTTTCTGATATCAATTAAATACATTTTGTAAAGTGGAACCAGTTATATTATTTATTCACAGTATGGTCTATTCATGCATTATCTCTATATTAATAGACACAGGTTACACCTCTTTGTATCCCCAATACTAATTTATACATCTTCAAAATATTGCTCCCAGAAATGGTGGAAGAAATATTCATATCACCTGATCTACATATGCATGGTATCACAGTAATATTCTGGACACAAAATGCAAAAGTCACACGTATGACTGTACCAAAGCCTAAATGGAAACTGAACATGGATTACTAAAAACATCCATGACCAGGTTGCCTAATGCTCTCAAATGTCAATCCTATTGGTGACTACATATTTGTTTCTTCCTAAGATTATATATTCAACCTCAATACCATTGAAAATGTCTAATTTTTTCACTCACTTTGTACTTTTCCTGATTTCCTAATGTCTCTATTGATATCTACTTTCCTACATATTTTCTCCAGTTCAACATTGTGACTGACCCTTCACATGTGCTGACATTGACATTCACTCTCTAACCGAAACCCTATTGCTTATGAACTTTGGTCCAAATCCTATACTCACTCTTCTTCCGAAACATACTGACTATCTTCCTGATCCTATCAACTATCCCTTTTTGAGTGGATGTTCTCTACTACATTCAATCATCCAAGGTACAAGGTCCTATGCTATTGTATATCGATTTTTCTGAAACATGTATGCAGAACGTAATTCAAAGCTACGTATCACAATCAGTTGCCCAATGCACTTCTGAGCTTCAAATCTTACCTAGATTTCTGTTTTCATACTTATATTTCATCTCTATATTCCTATAAATATTGCAGGTTCCCAAGACCATTATTCATCCCGCAGAATGATTCCTAACCCAAATCGAACCTGTAATTAACCCTAACCATACACTGTTGCCTCAATCTAAAATTACAAAAGAGCAGGGACAGAGTTCATCTTACAATACAGTAATGTAGGGTATCTTCCAACTGCTGAGAACCTCAAAGTTCGATGCAGAAATGATCCCTGGAGAAGATGTAGGCAGCTATGAAGGATCTGAGAGAGCAAAAGCCATCTTCCATAGCAAACAACCTGAACAGGATGAAGGGATGTGTATGCATCAGCCTTTCTCTTCTTAATGTAGAGAAGATGGACCTAACCAGGCCTGCGTGGAGAGCTGTTCCCAGGTGCCTATTTTGATATACCATTTTAACTAGTCAAATTCTCACACAAAGTAGGAGCAGCCTCCATCTAAAGGGACCCTTGGAAGAAACTGTTAGGACAAAGTTGTTGCCAAGAGAGGGACCTCATTCAGTTCCTGAAGGAAGTGACCTAGCTAACTTCCTTGGTGATGGAACTCTCTGAAATTGTGATGCAAGAAGCCAGGCACCGAGAGCCAGTCCCAGTCCCAGTCCCAGTGGGCTCACTTGTTTGGATTTACCAAGTACAACTAAGACTTTCTTGGTACCTACTGATGTGAGGATGGCCAAATGCCAGTTGAGCTCTGAAGAGGGGCCTTTTCTGAGATAGCAGGTAGTGGCTAACTGCAGGCTCCTCACAGCATCACAGAGTTGGCCAAGGAGACATGATCTGAAAGTGGAAAGGCCATTTCGAGAGGAACATAGTATAGCCCACCAGTCAGAGGACACTCTGGATAGTCACACACCCACTTTTGGGAAGGAGGTGCCTTTATGTGTGTGGGTGTGAGTTTATGGTTTTGTCTCATGTTCTGAGAATATGTAGAAAAGGTGGTTGGTTTGGTTTGGAGTCGACTGTTTCTAGTTACTCTTTTGACAAGGCAAGTGTTTCTATGTCTGTGTATCCACTGTGTCCGTGGTTTTAGACATTAGAAAAGAGAATGCATCAATGGAGGTGTCCTGTCTAGTAGAAAGCTTCCCAGCATTCATCGTTCACAATTGATAAATGGACTGTGGTTTGCCTTATGGATAGGAAACAACTACTAACTTCCTAAGTTCCTGTTTTCTTCCTGAATTCTGGCCACTCTCCAGAATAAGCTCATGATTTATTGTCCAAGATATGTACCACCTCCAAGCTCTGTGACATGTCCATGTTCTTGATAGCTGAAGGGAATGGGAACATCTCTGAAAACTCAGATATTAGTGTGAGCAGTAGAGTCTCAGTGGAGAAACCCTGCTTTGGTCCATTTGCTTACCTATGGTTCTGTTGCCTTGAATGTCAGGAAGGTCTTTGCCTCAGGCCACCCCTTTTAGAAGCCTGAAGAAACAGTTTTCAAATTTAAATGAATGGGTATCACGTGTGGCTCTTTGCTTAATTGCTTTGGAAAGGGATGTGTCTTAATCAGACACTAGGCCCTGATTGAGGGGGTGGCTAAGATTCTCAGCTCCTGATAAATCTAAAGAAGATCCCATGTGTGCATCCAAAACCAAAATGGCAAAATGATCAGTCATTGTGGATGAAGTCTCTTGTCTTCCTGTGTTAGGTCCTGAACTCCATGAAGTGAGAATAGGATTCCTTTGGGTCAAATGAGTTCTTCAAAGTCCTGCAGAAGTGCTTGGGTTCTCTCATGATGCCAAATCACATAAGCAATCTATACCTGACATTCAGTAGGCCTCAAATTGGAGAAGCAGAGCAGTATTAACAGCAGGCCTATATTATCACTCCTTGTTCATAGGATGGGTTTCCAGGCCACCCTAAATTTAGACAAATGAGGGGCAAGGGTGCATATTTTGGACACTGTCTTGGGCTGCGCCCCTCATGGAAACCTCCAGCCAGAGTTTATGATGAGTGTCTATATGGATGAAGATGAGGGCCATGTGGAAATGTTTTGGTTTTAATTGTGGTCATTTGTGTGGCGGTTGGCAGAGATGACTGGGTCTACATGGGCTTGAACTCTGGTGTGATTTCCCTTAGATACTGAGTTTGGGAACTGATGACAGAGAAGTATTGCCATGAATTGTGTTGGGATTGTAGGAGGCCACACATGAGAGTTGCCCTTGAAACCTGAGATCTAGGCCCAGGATGGCTTTCCACAGAGAACTGAAAATCTCAGCAAAGATATCACATGATTTTATTCTGAAAAACTTGGCAGCCATAGTTAGAGTCAAAAGACACATGGACCTCACGTTGTAGACCTCAATGGGCCTGGCTTCATGTGACCTTTTGGCCACTGTTTGGGAAGCCTTGCCTATGAGAGTTCCTCAGAGCTTTCATTGAAATTAGCTTCCTCCCCATGTAATGGTTCCTAGATGAATGGAAACCCCAAAGTGCCTCCAACTTCATTCTTGAAAAATGCATAGATAAACACCATGAAATTTTTGAAATTCCCAATGACCAGGTGGCACTGGAGAACCATTGGATGTCCTGTTGCTGATCATAAGTATAACAGACAGTGCCTTGATTGACTGGGTTTCATGAAAATTGTGTAGTACAGAGATGCCAGTAAGTTGGAGGCTGCTGAGTATTGGGCCTAGAGCAGTGGTGGGCAGATGTGTGGTAATACATCTGTGTTGTGGCCATGTGGATCTGCCATTGGCTTTCAAATGGCTTGTGACTGACTTGGTGCAGCCAGGAGACCATTATATGAAAAGGCATCTTGTTATATGCAGGGGTTTCAGGGCAATGTTCATAATCAGGTTTCTATGGTCAAGGCGATAAGCAATGTGGGATAGAAGCCTAGTTGGTGCATTTTCCTGCAGAGCCTGACCCACCACACGTTACAAGACTCCCTCAAGCACTGTGTGCCAGTTGAACTCCTTGTATGTCATGAAGCAAATACCAAACTCCCAGTGTAGCAGCAAGAAACACCACGAAAAGTGGAGGATGACCAAATGGCTTCAAAGTCCACACGGGGAGTCACATTGCCCGAAGTGGCCACAGTTTACCTACAAAGAGAGACTTCAGCACTGGTGCCTCATGTTCATTGGAAAATAAGAAACCATGTCCTCTAGGTCACATAGATGCAGACCCAGCTTTGATGGTATCACAACAAAGGTAGGTAAAGCTCCTGACAAAAACATATATTTCAAGTGCACAACCTCAGGGGCAGTTTCTCAAGAAGTCTTTAGTCCAGCAGAGCTCCATGTTTGTGAAGTGTTTACCCTGTTCCTTACTTTTGGAAACTCATCAACCACTTGCAAAGTTGTGAAATCATGAGCATATTCAATTCCAGATATGTACTCACAGATTTTTTACCTCTTTTCATATAATTGTGAATTACTTATGGTGAGGGTAAGTCAAGGCATTGTTCAGGATGAGAGTGGAAAGATTTTTTGTATCACAATTTTGCATACACTTTGGATTAATTTTCCTAGTTGAACAACATTATACATAAATCCATGTTCAGTATAATAAATATTTTTGCATCCGTGGATGATATATATTTCACTATGAATTTCAATTGGCATACATATTGCTACTTTTTAATGTCTTTGTTTTTTTTGTATATATATATATATATATATATATATATATATATATATATATATATATCTCCTATCCAGATTTTTCAAAATATATGTGTTTTATTATACACTCTCTAAATTCTATTATGTTCATATATGTGGATGTATAATCAACTTTTCACAAGATTATACTCAGAAATATTCATCCACCTGAAATACATATTTGTTTCCTAATACAGACAACTAACTTCAGTGAACGATGCATACAAATCCTAATATTTCTACAGTAACAGACTCAGTTTTACATCAATGCAAGTAGATTCCTATGGGGCATGAATGTATTTTGACGTTCATTTTTATTCAAGACTTGTACGTTGCTATTTCTTCAGTTTATGCACATCATATGATATATATTTCATCCACAAGTTAGCATATTTATAGGCATTTGTTTCACTTTCAATCACTTCCTGCTTCAGAACAAATGTATTCCTCCATGTTTCTTGACTGGTCGTTTCATGAGACTACTTTCTAAACACATGATTTTTGAATTACATAATCACTTTTGAAGCAAAAATCACACCCTTCATGATAAACCATAACCATAATATTACCATTAGATGTATAACTAGTTGGAATAAATGATAGTATTTCAATATAAGATTTCTTATATATTTTAAGATATCAATTCAATCCATTATTTTATGTAGAACTAGTTATATTATTAATTCACAGTGTGGTCTACTCATGCATTTTCTCTAGATTCATATACACAGGGTACATCTCTTTGTACCCCCAATACTAATTTATACATATTCAAAATATTGCTTCAAAAAATGGTGGAAGAATTACTCATGTAACCTGATCTACATATATGTTTTATCACAGTGATATTCTGGACACAAAACGCAAGGCTCACACTTATGTTTGTACCATAGCCTAAATAGAAATTGAACATGTATTACTATAAACATCCATGTCCAGGTTGTCTAATGCTCAATATCAATCCTATTGGTGACTACATATTTGTTTCTTCCTAAGATTATATATTCAAACTCAACCCTGTTGGAAATGTCTAATCCTATCACTCACATTATACTTTGCCTTATTTCCTAATGTGTCTATTGATATCTGTTTTCCTACATATTTTCCCCTGTTCATCATATGACTGACTCTTCTCATGTGCTGACATTTACGTTCACTCTCTAACCAAAAACCTATTACTAATGAAATTTGTTCCAAAACCTATACTCACTCTTCTTCCTAAACCTACTGACTATCCCAGTTTGAGTGGATGTTCTCTTCTACATTCAATCATCCAAGGTACAAGGTCTTTTGCCATTCGATATCGAATTATGTGAGACAACTGTTCAGAATGTAATTCAAAGCTAAGTATCCCAATCAAGGGCAAAATGCCCTTCCGGGCTTCAAGTCTTACCTAGATTTCTGTTTTCATACTTATATTTCACCAATATATTCTTATAAATATTGCATGTTCCAATACCATTATTCATCTCACAGAATGATTCCTAACCCAAATGGAACATGTTATTAACCCTAAGAATGCACCGTTCCCTCAATCTAATTTTACAGAAGAACAGGGACAGAGTTTGACTTACAATACAGAAATGTAGGTGATCTTCCACCTGCTGAGAACCTCAAAGGTCCATGTAGAAATGATCCCTGGAGAAGATGTAGGCAGCTATGAAAGACCTGAGAGAGCAAAAGTCATCTTCCATGGCAAACATCCTGTTCAGGATGAAAGGATATGTCTGAATCAGCCTCTCTCTTCTTAATGTAGAGAAGATGGACCAAACCAGGCCTGTGTGGAGAGCTGTTCCAGGAGCCTATGGTTGATCTACCATTCTAACTTGTGAAAATTTCAAAGGAAGTAGGGTCAGCCTCCGTTTCATTGGTCAATTGAAAGCAACTGTGAGGACAAAGTGTTTGCCAAGGCAGTGACCTCATTCAGTTCCTTAAAGAAATGACCACACCTCACACTTTTGGTGATGGAACACTGTGAACTTTTGATCCAGGAAGCCAGGAACCCAGAGTCAGTCCCAGTCCCAGTCCCATTGGGCTCGCTTGTTTTGATTGAACAAGGACAGAGACATTATTTTTTGGTCCTACTGTTGTGAGGATGACCAAATGCCAGGAAAGCTCTGAAAACTGGCCTTTCCAGAGAAAGCAGGTAGTGGCTCATCGCGGACTCCTGACAACTTCACAGAGTTGGCTAAGGAGACCAGATCTGAGACAGGACAGGCCATGTTGGGGGAATATATTATGGCCCACGAGTCAGACCACCCTCTGGATAGTCACAGACCTACTTGGGGGAAGGAGGTGCCTTTGTGGTTGTGGGTGTGAGTTTTTGGTTTTGTCTCATGTTCTGAGAATAGATAGGAAAGGCGGTTTGTTTGGTTTGGTATGGACTGTTTCTAGTAAGTCATGTGACAAGGTGAGTGTTTCTATGTCTGTGTGTCCCACTGTGTCCGTGGTTGTAGACATTAGAAAATAGAATGCATCAATGGATGTGTCCTGTCTAGTAGAAAGCTTCCCAGTATTCATCCTGCCCAATTTATGATTAGGCAGAAGATTGCCTTATGGATGGGCAACACCTGCTATCTTCCTAATTTCCTATTTTCTTCCTGAATTCTGGCCACACTCCAGAATAGGCTCATGGTTTTGAGTAAAAGATATGTACCACCTCCAAGCTCTGTGATATGGCCATGTACTGGATAGCTGAAGGGACTGGCGAGCACCTCAGAAAACTCAGATATCAGTTAGACCAGAAAAGTCACAGTGGAGAAACCCTGCTTTGGGCCTTTTGCTTACCTATTTTTCTTTTGCCCTGAATGTCAGGAAGGTCTTTGCCTCCAGCCACCCCTTTGTGAAGCCCTAAGAAACAGTTTTCAAATGGAAATGAATGGGCATCACCTGTGGCTCTTTGCTTAATTGCTTTGGAAAGGGATGTGTCGGAATCAGCCTCCTGGCCCTGTGTGATGCTGTGGCTTAGATTATCAGCACCTGATGAATCTAAAGAAAGATCCCATGTGTGCATCCAAAATCAAAGGGCAAAAATTGCAGTCATTGTGGATGAAGTCTCTAGCTTTCCTCTGTAAGGTTTCTCACTTCAATCAAGTGAGAATAGGGATCCTTTGGGTCAAAAGAATTCTCCAAATCCCTGCAAAGCTTGCCGATGTGTGCTTGGATTTTCTCATGACTCCAAATCACATAAAGAATCTAAACCCCACAGTCAGAAAACCTCAAATTGTAGAAGTGGAAAAGTATTAATGGCAGACCTATTTGATTACTCCTGGTTCACATGAAGGGTGTCCAGGCCACTGAGATTTTAGGCAAATGAGGGACAAGGGAGCTTATTTTGGACACTGTCTTTGACTGCGCCCCTAATGGAAAACTCCAGCCAAAGGTTATGAAGAAGATGAGGGCCGTGTGGGAGTGTTTTGGTTTTAATTGTGGTCATTTGTGTGGCAGTTGCAAGAGATGATTGGGTCCACCTGGGCTTGAACTCTGGTGTGATTCCCCTTAGAGACTGAGTTCTGGAACTGACCTCAGAGAAGTATTGCCATCAATTGTTTTG
The DNA here is from genome assembly GCF_048772815.1 of Callospermophilus lateralis. Lineage (NCBI taxonomy): Eukaryota > Metazoa > Chordata > Mammalia > Rodentia > Sciuridae > Callospermophilus > Callospermophilus lateralis. Next base: position 823,408 of record NW_027514669.1, on the reverse strand, counting down.
GGATTTTAGGAGACCACACATGAGAGTGACCATTGGAAACTGAGATCTAGGCCCAGATTGACTTTCCACAGATCACTGGGAATCTCAGTGAGGAAATCACATTATTTTATTCTGAAAGACTTGGCAGCCATAGTTGAGAGTCAAAAAACACATGGACCTCACATTGTAGAACTCAATAGGCCTGGCTTCATGCGACCTTTTGGCCACTCTTTGGGAAGCCTTGACCTTGAGAGTTCCCCAGAGCTTTCATTGAAATGAGCTTCCTCACCATTTAACAGGTCCTGAATATATTGAAACCCACAGTGCCTCCAACATCATCCTTGAAAAATGGCTAAACAGATACCATGAAATTTTTGAAATTTCCAAGACCAGGTGGCACTGGAGAACCTTTGGATGTCCTGATGCTGATCTTGAGTACACCAGACAGTGCCTGGATTCACTAGGTTTCATGAAAATTGTGTTGAATAGAGATGCCAGTACGTTGGAGCCTGCTGAATAGTGGGCCTAGAACAGTGCTTGGCAGGTGTGTGATAAAACATGTGGTGGGGCAATGTGGATCTGCATTTGGCTTCCAAATGGCTTGTTACTGACATGGTGCAGCCAGTAGATACTTCTGTGTAAAGGTATCTTGTCATATGGAGAGCTTTCAGGGCAATGTTCAGAATCAGGTTGCTATGGTCAAGGGGGCAAGCTATGTGGGATAGAAGCCTGGTTGGGGCATTCTCCTGCAGACCCTGACCTACCACTCGTCACAGAACTCCCTCCAGCACTGTGACACAGTTGAACTCCTTGTATTTCGTGAAGCAAATACCAAATCCCCAATGCAGCAGCAACAAACACCACGAAAATTGGAGGATGACCAAATGGCTTCACAGCCCACACTGGGAGACACTTAGCCCCCAGTGTCCACAGGTTACCTACAAAGTGAGAATTCAGCACTGCTGCCTCATTTTCATTAGAAAATAAGAAACCGTGTCCTCCAGGTCACATAGATGCAGACCCAGGTTTGATGGTCTCACTACAAAGGAAGCTAAAGCTTGTGACAACAAGATATATTTCAAGTGCCCAAATTCAGAGGCAGTTTCTCAAGAAGTCTTTAGTCCAACAGAACTCCATGTTTGTGGAGTGTTCACCCTGTCCCTTACTTTTGCAAACTCCTCTACCACCTCCAAGGTTTCAAAATCCTGAGCATATTCCATTCAAGATGTGTTTTCACTGATTTTCTAACTCTTCTCCTCTAATGATGTTTTAGTTGGAGCGAAGGTACTGTCAAGGCATTGTTCTGGATAAGAGTGGAAACATTTTTGTGTAGCACATGTTTACATACACATTGTATTCATTTTCCAATTTTCCATTCGAAATACTGAATCCCTGACACTAACCCCTACCCTACTATATTCTGACTACTAATACTAATATGATGGAGAAAAATAACCCAAACAGAATGAAAATACAACCATTTCAGAGGAGGCATGGTGTATAGTTGGACTTACCTTTTGCATTATATAGGGTAGGATTTATAAATCTAGTCAATTTTTTGTTGAAATAGTTCTCCATGTTTTTTTTAAAGTTAACCACCTATGAATTCCTTTCTCCCTTTCTCTGTAGCCTATTCACCACCTGTATTTTTATATGCACAGATAGAATCCTACCTGGTACCACACGTACATTCTTGTGAGGTGGCTGACTTGGCAGATACAAATTGTAAGGGATCACTCCTCTTAAACGATGTTGGAACCAAAAATTTAAATTATGGGTGATCTTCCTACTTGAACAATATTATTCATAAATCCATGTTCAGTAAAATAAATATTTTTCTATCTGTCGATGATATATATTTCATTATAAATTTCAATTGGCATATATATTGCTGTTTTTAATGTGTGTGTGTGTGTATATATATATATATATATATATATATATATATATATATATACACTCTCCAGATTTTTCAACAAATGAAATATGTGTCTTATTTTACACTCATCAAATTCATTCATATTCATGTATGTGGATTTATAATCAACTTTTCACAAGATTATTCTTAGAAATATTCATTCACCTGAAATACGTATTTGTTTCCTAGTACTGAAAACTAACTTCAGTGAATGGTGCATAAGAATCCTAATATTTCTACAGTAACTGACCCAGTTTAATATTAATGCAAGTAGATTCCAATCGGACATGATGTGTATTTTGACGTTCATTTTTATTCAACACTGGTAGATTAGTATTTCTTCAATTAATGCACATCATAGGATATAAATTTCATCCACAAGTTAGGAAATTTATAGGCATTTGTTTCACTATCAATCACTTTCTGCTTTAGAACACATGTATTTCTCCATGTTTCTTGACTGGTCTTTAAATGAGAAAAGGGATGGACAAGGCAAGGAAAGGCACCTAAGATAGCACCGAATACAGGGAAACAGTCCTATTTGGTTGCAACCAGATTTAAAGGGCATTGCTTCTGTTGTAATCAGTTACTTCCCTGAACCCCAAGTTTAGGTTGTTTCAGAATTTTGTACCCAACATGTAAGGGAGCGGCTCAGAAGTTCACAGTCTGCAGAAGTTCAGAGAAAGCAGTTTTTGTTTCTGTTTTTTTTTTCTCTGTTCTGGGCAAGTTAACATTTTAAGGACACCTGGGAGGGGGAGAGCTTTTTTCTTCTCTTTCTTTTTTCTCCCTGCCAGCTGTTACCATGGAGTCCAGTTGGTAACTTCTTTATCTTAGAAATGTAGCCATCTCTGTGAAGCCTCGATTTGAGGCCAGAGGCCTTGTTCACATATTGCCAGCATTGTGACTGACTCTATCCAAACACATTATTTTGGATTTCCATAATCGCTTTTGAAGCAAAACTAACATATCTTCATGATAAACCATAACCATAATATTAATATTAGATGTATAACTGGCTAGAATGAATGATTGTAAATCAATATAAGATTTCTTATATATTTTCAAATATCAATTCAATCCATAATTTAAAGTGGAAACAGTTATATTATTTATTCACTGTATGGTCTATTCATGCATTATCTCTATATTCATGGACAAAGTGTACACCTCTTTGTACACCCAATACCCATTTATATGCCTTCAAAATATTGCTCCCAGAAATGGTGGAAGAAATACTTGTGTCACCAGATCTACATATATATTTTATCACAGTAAAATTCTGGACACAAATGCAAAGGTCACACTTAGATTGTACCAAAGCCTAAATAGAAAGTGAGCATGGTTTACAAAAATCATCCATGTCAAGGTTGCCTTATGCTCTCAAATGTCAATCCCATTGGTGACTACATATTTGTTTCTTCCTAAGATTATATATTCAAACTCACCCTGTTGAAATTGTCTAATTGTATCACTCACTTTATAGTTTGCCTGATTTAGTAATGTCTTTATTGATATCTGCTTTCCTACATATTTTCCTCAGTTCATTATTGTGACTGTTCTCATGTGCTGACATTTATATTCACTCTCTAACAGAACCCCTATTGCTAAAGAACTTTTGTTCCAAATCCTATACTCAGTCTTCTTCCCAAACCTACCGACTATCTTCTTAATCCTACTGTCTATCCCTTTTTGACTGGATTTTCTCTTATACATTCAATCATTCAAGTAATGTTCGTGCGAGCATCAGAGGTAGAGACCACGAAGAGACTGTCTCATGCAACAGCAAAAGGTTTATTGGAGGTCAAGCATGCTGGGGCTCAGAGCTCACAGAAATAGAGCAGAGAGCCCTGAGAACAGCTTAAGCAGAGCTTATATTCTTTCCTTGGAAAGGGCAGGGACGGAAGTTTATTGATGGGTCACGGTGAGTGGGCGGTTTGCAGGTAAACGGGTGAGGGAATACATTCTGCAATTTGGCAGTTGGGGACAGCACATTCTGGGAACAAAATTAGCAAACAGTTCTCAATATTTCAACAGTGTTTTGTTAAGCATACAGAAAAATAGGAAGTTACAAGTACCTATTTTGTTAACCTTTCATTCCCCACTTCTTCTTCTGGCTACTTATAATTATAAAAGTGATCAAGGCTGGTGTCACATTCTATGTCTGCAAGTGGGTTATTACCATAAGTTTAACTTGTCCAATTTGAGCTTGGAGAAAAAAATTACACGTTTGAGCAACAGGGTTTTATACTTTGCAGTAATATGAGGATTATTATTGGACCGGCCATGGTTGATAAAAACATAGTTAACCAGAGGGAATGTATGGATCAGAATCAAACCACCCTTTTTGGGCCTCTCTCAGTGACGCTCTTCAAAGTGTCTTTTTAATTTACTCATAGATTTTTTTTACAACTCCAGTATGGTCGGCATAAAAACAATATTTTTCCCTCAATGCAGCACAAAGTCCCCCTTCTCTCATGAATGGGCGGTCCAACCCTCGACTGTTCTGTAAAACAACTTCAGACAGAGAGGATAAATATTCCTGCAAAGCTGTGATGGAGGTTTCTACTATCTTTAAGTTTTGTTCTATTGCTGCTTCTAATTGGGTCATTTGTTGTGTCCCATGGACTAGGGCAGGGGTTTCTGTGCCCACCCCTGCAGCAACTCCTATTCCTAATAGGATGGCTAAAGTTAGGGATATATGTTCCCAGCGGAACCGTGTTGTATGCCCGCCTGTTTGAATTTCAAATGAACCTGCATCATTATAGAGCACTCTGGGAAACATCTGCACCATTACACAATTAATCACACCTGTTGACCATTTCATGAAAACATAAACAATGTTTAAGTATATAGAATTATACTGTTGTAGGGACAGACAAAGCAAGGCACCTGAGATAGCACCGAAAACAGGGAAACAGTGCTATTTGGTTGCAACCGGATTCAGAGTGCATTGCTTCTGTTGTAATCAATTAACGCCCTGAACCCCAAGGTTAGGTAGTTTCAAAATTTTGTACCCAACATGAAAGAAAAGGGGCTCAGAAGTTCACAGTCGGCAGAACTTCACAAAAAGATTTTTTTTTCTGTTATTTCCTCTGTTCTGGGCAAGTTAACTTTTCAAAGACACCTGGGAGGGGGAGAGCTTTTTCTTCCTTTTCTTTTATCCTCCTTCGGCTGTTACCATGAAGCCCAGTTGGTATATTTTATTTTAGAAATGTAGCCATCTCTGTGAAGCCCCAGCTCAAGGCCAGAGGCCTTGTTCACATATTGTGTGAAAAACTATTAAGGGGTTGTCTAGCTTAGAAGTGCTGATTTTTCCAAGCAGTGGCCAAGTATAACAGGGCAACAGAAAAAGAGCAAGTTTATCTACACTGAACTCTTTTATAGGGACTCTTTTGCTGAAAGTTCTAAAGTCATCCATGGTGAAGACTTCTGGAGAAGTTCAGTTAAGATTTTTCTGTGGGCCTGGTATAGAGGGGAAAGACGGGGAAGGCGAGGAATGAGAGCAGCTCCGGGGATCTGAGAATGAGAAAAGAGAGATGAAAAAGCATAATGGAAAAGGGGTTTGGGATTTTCCTAGGAACAAAATCTTGAGCAGTAGAACAGGTAGAACAGAGGGGAAGACGGGAGTGAGTATCCCAGAAAGCCTGGGAGGGATTTTAAATTCTTAGTAACCTGTTTTCAGTGATGACAAAGCAACTTTAAAGGCCATTTTTATTACATCTTGGATAGGGGTCTGAGGGCTCTTCTCAGCTGGTTTGAGCTTTGGGTTACCTGGTAAGAGGACCTGGGGAGACCGGGTGTAGGCACTGACAGGAGAAGAGAGGAGTGAGTGTTTAGAGGGGTACCTCAGTACCTGCTACCTCAGCAAGGGAGCAATGATCTGAGAACTGGCGGAGGTTTGGGTTTTTGATCTAGTAACTGGAGGAGAGATATCAGGTTGCTGAGGTGGGACTGACAGTAGAGAGTCTGGAGCAGAAGCCTGAGGGTGAGGATCTATTGGAGATGCATAGTTCAGGAAGTGAGCGAAGGAGGTAAAAGGCCTCCACATAGGGGAATTTCCTTTCATCCTCTTGAGCACTTGCAGAAGTTAAAAAGGTAACACAGAATTTGAGGATCTAGAGACTCCTCTGGGGGTCATCAGTTTTGGTTGTCTAATTGGTAATATGGCCAATGCTGTGTACTGAATTTGATGAGGATTTTGCGTTCCACCAGGCAGCCCCTGTATGCTCAAATCCCCATCACTTACAGAAGAAGTTGGCTTTCCCTCCACACAGCCATGGCTGTTTGTGGCTTTGATAGTCTGCTGGGCAAACATACTAATCTAGTCTAGCCAACCTGCATCTGGCTCACGTGTCCCTAAATCCCTAATGTTTGTTTCCATTATCTATGGTATGGAAGGGATTTAATTGAATTTTAGTGGGATTTTCATCAGTGATATCCTAATAGGAAAGACTTATAGCCAGCTGACAAATGTCTGGGTGGAGAGCTAGCCACCAGGTCCCTAAGGGAGCTGTATACGAGATAGAGCATACTTCTTGTCTAGTAGGATTTGTGATAAGCCATCGCTGCTGAACGGGCTGATGAGCGTTAGGTGTACTGGTGGCCAAGGGGAGAGTCTACAGCCTTATCCACATAGCGAATATGCAATTTGAAATGGTTACCAGTCTTTCCCAGTTTCCAGACAGAGTCTGGACAGGGCGCAGGCTTGAGATGAGAGGCATGGATCCAGGAAGTGTTTCCGTCTACTTTTACCGCTGTAGGTGTTATAATTAGCACCTGGTATGGTCCTTTCAAGCAGGGTTCAAGGGATGACACCTGATGTTGTCTTATGTAGATGAAGTCCCTTACTTGATATCAATGTGGAGTCCCCTTGTCCCCAGGTTGCAAGGCAGTTGTCAGCTGTTTTCACCGGTATCATTGAGTTCTTTCAAGAGATTTAATTCTGTCAAGCAAGGGGGTGTGGAAGGCATCGTTAGGTCTTAGAGTTGGGGTTACATGCCATACTGGAGGAGGTGCACCATAGAGAAATTCATAGGGGGTGAGTTTACACAAAGAAACAGAGGGAGTATTTCTTGCATGAAATAGTGGATAAGGCAGGGGCATAGTCTAATATTTTATGCCGGTCTCTAAGCTTAATTTCGTTAAGGTCTCTTTAATGGTTCAATTTATTTTTTTTTTCCTGTCCTGAGCTCTGGGGTCTAGAAGCACAATGTAACTTCCAATTAATCCCCTGGGTCCTGGCTAAGCCCTCACTTACCCGGGCCATGAACACCGTTCAATTATCAGACCCTATTACCTTAGGCAGGCCTTGTCTTGAAAAAATATCTTAATATCTTTCAGGATCTTCTTGACCACCGTTTGAGCCAGTTTTTTTTTGTTGTTTTTTTTTTTGTGAGAAAGGATTCAATCCATCCTGAAAATTTATCTACAAAGACTAGGAGATATTTAAGTCTATACCTTGCTGGCTTAATTTCAGTAAAGTCTACTTCCCAGAATTGTCCTGGTCTGGTTCATCGTAGGTGCTTTCCTGCAGGAAGCTTGGAAGGGTAAGCATTAACCAATTGACAGAACCGACAGGCTTTTGTTACCCGTTCAGTTATTTTTTTTCACTGTGAGTAAGTTAGTCGAAATCTCTGTTCCTGATCTTTCAGGAATGCCTGCAGTTTCTTTGAACCAAGGTGAGTAAGTTGATGTACATTTTTAACTTAGTGTAGGGCTTTCTGAAATTGCAGGCTGGGCTCAGTGAAGTTGAGGAGTTCAGTGTCAGTGTTCTTAAATGTTATCAAAAGCTTGCTGGTGCTCAAGGGTTCATTGGAATTGGGCATCCTTATTTAACAACGGGTATAAAGAAGCAGCTAAGAACACAAACCCAGGTATCCATAACCTGAAAAGGCAGCAGTCCCAAGAAACTCTCTGTGTTGTCTCCTGTTAGATGGAGGTGGTATCTGCACAACGGTTTGTTTTCTGGGCTCAGTGAGCCATCATTTCCGCCCCTAAGGGAATAACCCAGGAAGATTACTTCTTGCTGGCAAATTTGGGCCTTTTTGGCAGAAGCTCTATACCCGAGTTGAGCAAGCTCGGATAATAGTGCTTGGGTCCCAGACTCACAGTTTTCCTTGTTGTTAGCTGCCAGTAGCAGGACATCCACATTTTGAAGCAGGGTGACTTTGGGGTGCGTAATTCTGAAGTTGTTGAGATCTCTGTGGAGGGCTTCATCAAAGAGACTGGGGGAGGTTTTGAACACCTGTGGGAGTCTAGTCCAAGTTATTTGACCAGAAGTTCCATTATCTGGGTCTACCCACTCGAAAGCAAACAGCAACTGACTATCTTTATGCAGAGGCAAGCAAAAGAAAGCATCTTTTAAGTACAGAACAGTATACCATTTTCACTCAGCAACAGCAAAGTGTTTATTGGGGTTCCAGCATGCTGGGGCTCAGAGCTCACTTGACTAGAGCAGAGAGCTCTGAGAACAATTTAAACAGAGCTTATATAATTTTTTGGAGAGGGCAGGGAGGGAAATTAATTGATGGGTCAGGGCAAGTGGGCAGTTTTTGTGCAACCGGGTGAGGGAGTACACTCTGCAGTTTGGCAGTTGGGGACAGCACATTTTGGGAACAAAATTAGCAAACAGTTCTCAAGATTTCAACAGTGTTTTGTTAAGCATAAAGAAAAACAGGAAGTGACAAATACCTATTTTATTAACCTTTCACCAAAGCAAAATGAAAAGTGAGCATGGATTACTAAAAACAACCATGTCCTGGTTGCCTAATGCTCTCAAATGTCAATCCTATTGGTGACTACATATTTCTTTCTTCCTAAGATTATATATTCCACCTCAACCATATTGAAAATGCCTAATCCTATCACTCACATTATACTTTGTCTGATTTCCTAATGTCTCTATTAATATCTGCTTTCCTACATATTTTTCCCCAGTTCATCATTGTGACTGACTCTTTATATGTGCTCATATTTACTTTCACTCTCTACCCGAAACCCTATTGCTAATGAACCTTTTGTCCAAATCCTATACTCACTCTTTTTTCTAAACCTACTGACCATCTTCCTATTCCTACCGACTATTCCTTTTTGACTGGATGTTCTCTTGAACATTCAATCATCCAAGGTACAAGGTCCTATGCCATTGCATATTGATTTATCTGAGACATCTGTGCAGAACATAATTCAAAGCTAAGTATACCACTAAAGGGCCCAATGTCCTTCTGGCTTCAAATCGTACCTAGAATTTTGGTTTCATACTTATATTTCACCTATATATTCTTGTGAATATCGCAGGTACCCAATACCATTATTTGTCCAGCAGAATAATTTCTAACCCAAATAGAATATGTTATTAACCCTAACCATACACTGTTCCTCAATCTAACTTTGCAGAAGAGCAGGGACAGAGTTGGTCTTACAATACAGGAATGTACGGGATCTTCCACCTGCTGAGAACCTCAAAGGTTGATGCAGAAATGATCCCTGGAGAAGATTTAGGCAGCTATGAAGGGCCTGAGAGAGCAAAAGTCATCTTCCAAGGCAAACAACCTAGTCAGGATGAAGGGATGTATCTGAATCAGCCTCTCTCCTCTTGATATAAAGAAGATGGACCAAACCAACCCTGTGTGGAGAGCTTCTCCTGGGTGCCTATGGTTGATATACAATTCTAACTTCTGAAAGTGTCACAGGAAGTAGTGGCAGCCTCCATCTCAAGGGACCCTTGAATGCAACTGTTAGGACAAAATTGTTGCCAAGGCAGTGACCTCATTCCGTTCTTGAAGGAATTGACCTACCTCACTTCTTGGGGGATGGAACTCTCTGAACTTGGGATCCAGGAAGCCAGGCACAAAGAGCCAGTACCCGTCCCATTCCCAGTAGGCTCACTTGTTTGGATTTAACAAGGACAGAGTCTGTCTTTCTTGGTACCTAAAGATTTGAGGATGGCCAAATTCAAGTAGACCTCTGAAAATGGGCCTTTCCTGAGACAGCAGGTAGTGGTCAGCACAGGCTCCTGACAACTACACAGAGTTGGACAAGGAGAACAGATCTGAGACAGGACAGGCCATTTTGGGGAAACATAGTATGGCCCACCAGTCAGAGGACACTTCGGATAGTCACAGACTTACTTGGGGGAAGCAGGTGACTTTTTGAGTGTGGTTGTGAGTTTGTGGTTTTGTCTCATGTTCTGAGAATAGGTAGGAAAGGCTGTTTGTTTGGTTTGGAGTGAACTGTTTCTAGAAAGTCCTTTGACAAGGTGAGTGTTTCTAGGTCTGTGTATCCCAGTGTGTCTGTGGTTGTAGACATTAGAAAAGAGCATGCATCCATAGATGTGTCCTGTCTAGTAGAAAGCTTCCCAGCATTCATTCTTCCCAATTTATGAATGGACTGTGGCTCGCCTTATAGAAAGGCAACACCTACAACCTTCTTAATTTCCTGTTTTCTTCCTGAATTTTGGCCACTCTCCAGAATAGGCTCATATTTTTGTGTCAAAGATATGTACCACCTCCAAGCTCTGTGACATGGCCATGTACTGGTTAGCTGAAGGGAATGGCGAGCATCTCAGAAAACTCAGATATCAGTGTGACCAGGAAAGTCTCAGTGGAGAAACCATGCTTTGGGCCTTTTGCTAACCTATTGTTCTGTTGTCCTGAGTGTCAGGAAGGTCTTTGCCTCAGGCCACCCTTTGTGAAGCCTGAAGAAAACAGTCTTAAAATGGAAATAAATGGGCATCACTTGTGGCTCTTTGCTTAATTACTTTGGAAAGGGATGTGTCTGAATCAGCCTCTTGGCCCTTTGTGAAGCTATGGTTTAGATTCTCAGTGCCTGATGGATCTAAAGAAAGATCCAATGTGTGCATCCAAAAGCAAAATGGCAAAAATATCAGTCATTGTGGATGAAGTCTCTCACCTTCCTCTGTTATTTTCCTGATGTCCATCAAGTGAGAATAGTGATCTTTTGTGTCAAATGAGTTCTTCCAAGCCCTGCAGAGGTGCTTCAGTTTTCTCATGACTCCAAATCACATAAGGAATCTATACCTGACAGTCAGTAGGCATCAAATTGGAGAACCAGAGCAGTATTAATGGCAGACCTATGTGATCAATTCTGGTTCACTGGAAGGGTGTCCAGGCTACCCTGAGGTTAGGCAAATGAGGGGCAAGTGAGCTTTTTTTGGACACTCTCTTGGACTGCGCCATTCATGGAAACCTCCAGCCAGACGTTATGATGAGTGTATATATGAAAAAAGATGAGGGCCTTGGGGGAGTGTTTTGGTTTTAATTGTGGTCATTTGTGTGGCGGTTGGAAGAGATGACTGGGTCCATCTGGGCTTAAACTCTGGTGTGATTCTGCTCAGAGACTAAGTTCTGTAACTGACCTCCGAGAAGTAATTGCTTTGGAAAGGGATGTGTCTTAATCAGCCTCTTGACCCTGTGTGAGGCTGTGGCTTAGAATATCAGCACAAAATGGATCTAAAAAAGATCCCATGCATGCATCCAAAACCAAAATGGCAAAAAGAGCAGCCATTGTGGATGAAGTCTCTGGCCTTCCTTTGTAAAGTTCAGAAAGAATAAAAGAAATTGAAATTGAAACGTAAAGAACCAGGTTTTGTAAAGTTTACAAGCTGCACTGAGAACCTGAAATTCCTGAGTCAGTAAAGACAATTCTTTGATGTGTCCATTAGATGTGAGTTGAAATCTTTTCAGACGACCTTGTTACTTAACAACCCCTTCCCAGAAACCGTGCAGCTCAGCACATATACATCTCAGGGCTTCAACCAATCAGTTTAAATGTCTACCCCTACACAAGGCTGACCAATCACACCCTGCCCGACCTGTTCCCACCAATGAATGTGCTAATCATGTTTTGGAGTTGTTATTTGATTTTCCCAGGGTACATGGTAATTTGCTAAAGGAGGCTATGATGTATGTAAAGTCCCTGCCCTCTCTAAAGAATGTATATAAACTCTGCTCAAATTGTTCTCTGGGCTCTTTGTTGTTTGCTTTTCTGATGTGAGCTCTGAGCCCCAGCATGCTGGACCCCCAATAAACCCTTTTCTGTTTCATGAGAAAGTCTCTTGGTGGTGTTTTTCTCCGACCTTCGCCCCACCTTTTCATCTGGAGGCCCCAGGTGAGATATTCGGCAGCAGCGGACCAAAGACGCCAACTGACTTCTCTTAGGGTAAGTAAGGCGCCTGTTTCTTGTTTTGGGTTTCCGTTTAAGGCGTGGCAAAGTTGCTGTGGGTGAGGGCATTATGTGTCTCCTATGTTGGCTGACAGAAGTGTCACAGAGCCAAAGGTCACGTCCCTGGGGGCACTCCAGAGGACTAGGGAAATCAAGGAATAGTAGTTTCCTCAACTGGGTTATATTTTGCTTCAGGATTCGGTTTTCCAGCCCAAAAGGTTTTGCCAGCTACTCAGTTTTGTTCATTGTCCTGAACTCAGGTTGAGTTTACTGTCTGTATTTATTGTCTAACCGATCAGGTTTTGCCAGTTACTCAGTTCTAATCGTTGTCTTGGACTCATGGTAAACGTTTACTGTTTGTCATTGTGTGTGTCAAGTTTGTGTCTTCACTGTCCCTGTTTGAGTAACTTCCATTATGGGACAAAGCACTTCTATGCCTCTGTCCCTGACCCTTGATCATTGGACTGATGTCCGCTCAAGGGCCCAGAATCTTTCTTTTTCAGTAAAACGCCAGAGCTGGCAGACTCTCTGAGCTTCAGAATGGCCCATCCTGGGAGTCGGATGGCCACCAGAAGGATCCTTCCACTTCCCTCTAATCCGAAAAGTCAGAGATATTGTCTTTTAGCTGGGGCCACGTGGCCACCCAGATCAACAGACATATACCCCTTCCCTCATGATTATATCATTCAAACCTTCCACAACTCCCGCTCTCCCCACCATTCTCCCTGAGTCACAAGACTGGATACTCTTCCCCCTCCTCATTCTCTACCCTCGCTCCCCAACCCCCAACATGTTCCAGATGATCCTCCCGCCGCTGACTCAGCCTCTCAGCTGCTAGAGGGAATTGGGCCAGACTCAAGCCCTCCAGGGGACTTCCCTGCAGCAGCAGCAGCCCCTCCTCCCCTGGAGGAAGCTGGGCCACCTAAAGGAACCCGGCGGTGATGGATAATAGAAAACTCAGAATCCCCTGTGATGCTCCCTCTCCGTCCCTACGGGCCAATGAACCGTCCCAACTGGGAACCCAACAACTTTGAAGGTAGGTAGCATCTGTCCACTTATCGCCGGGCTCTAATAGCGGGTATAGCAGGTCACCAAGCGACCGCCAGAGGGCCGACTAATTTGGCCAATGTAAGAGAGATTATCCAAGGGCCTAATGAGTCTCCCTGTATGTCTCAGGAGAGAATTATGGAAGCATAAAGGAAATATACTTCTTTTGATCCTCAGGCAGAGGACCAAAAGGCATCTGTTGCAATGGCCTTTTTCGAGCAGGCTGCCCTAGATATTAAGAGAACGTTACAATGTCTAGATGGATTACAAGATATGATGTTAAGAGATTTAGTCAGAGAACCTGAGACAGTATATTATAAGAGAGAAATTGAGGAGGAGAAGAAACAGAGGAGAGAGAAGGAAAGGGAACAAAAGAAGGATGAAAGGAGCAAAAGGCCGACTAAAGCATTGGCTAAGGTTTTGTTCACAGCAAAAAATACTCCAGAAGGTTAAATGCAGGGAGACAGAAAGGGATACCTGGGCCCATGCCAAAGGCTGCCCCTGGCATCAGATCAATGTGCCTACTGAAAAGAAAAAGGACACTGAGCCAAAGAGTGGCCCAAAAAGGAGCAGCCACACGAGCCCGCCATGCTGACTCTAGAAGAGGACTAAGAAAGTCGGGGCTTGGATCCCCTCCCCGATCTCAGGGTAACATTTGAAGTGGAGGGGATTCCAGTGAACTTTGAAATGGATACAGGAGCAGGATACTCAGCCCTTAAGACCCCACTGGGCCCCCTATAAATAAATAAATGGTCCCTAGTTCAAGGGGCTAATGCCAGTAGATATCAGGCTTGGACAAAAAAGAGGATTATGAACCTAGTAAATGGAAAAGTCCACACTCTTTTCTAGTAATCCCAGAATGTCCAGCCCCATTGATGAGCAGGGATCTGCTTACCAAACTCTGGTCTAGAATAACCTTTATCCCTGATGGTCCCCAAGTGGAGTTTCTAAAGCCTTCAGTAAAAGCTCCCATAGTCACGGCTTTGACTATGTCCGTAGAAGGTGAACATCACTCTTCGTGTCCCCTAGAACTGATCAACAAAGCAAACTCACACAGAAATGGATAAAAGATTATCCTAATGTATGGGCAGAAACTGCTGGGTTAGGTCTAGCCCTTAAACAACCTCCAATAGCAGTATAATTAAAAGCCTCTGCCTCTCCAATCAGTGTTAAACAATATCCCCTAAGCAAAGAAGCTAAGGATGGGATAAGGCCCCATATTCAGAAATACCTGACTCTTGGGGTCTTAAGGCTCTGTCAATCAGCCTGGAATACCCCGCTGCTACCACTTAGAAAGCTAGGAACTGGGGACTACCATCCTGTTCAAGACCTAAGAGAGATCAACAACAGAGTGCAGGACATTCACCCCACAGTACCCAACCCATATAATTTGCTTAGCACTCTGAATCCGGAGCGGGAATGGTACACTGTGCTGGACTTAAAAGATGCTTACTTCTGCTTGACCCTACATAAGGACAGTCAGTTGCTGTTTGCTTTCAAGTGGATAAACCCAAAAACTGGAACATCTGGCCAATTAACCAGGACTAGATTCCCACAGGAGTTCAAAATCTCCCTCACTCTCTTTGATGAAGCCCTCCACAGAGACTTCAACGACTTCAGAACTGCCCACCCTGAAGTCACCCCACTCGAATATGTGGATGATCTGCTACTGGCAGCCGACACCAAGGAGAACTCTGAGTCTGGGACCCAAGCACTATTATTCGAGCTTGCTCGGCTTGGATATAGGGCTTCTGCCAAAAGGCCCACTTTTGTCAGCAAGAAGTAATCTTCCTGGGTTATTCTCTTAGGGGTGGCAAACGATGGCTCACTGAGCCCAGAAAACAAACCGTTGTGCAGATACCTCCCCCTTCTAATAAGAGACAACTCAGAGCGTTTTTTGGGACTGCCAGCTTTTGCAGGTTATGGATTCCTGTGTTCGCATCTCTGGCTGCACCTTTATACACTCTGATAAAAGGGGATGCCCACTTCCAATGTACCCCTGAGTACAAACAAGCTATTGATAATGTCAAAAAAAAAGGTGCTGCTCTCTGCTTCAGCCTTAGCACTACCAGATGTAGATAAACCCTTCAATCTCTACATAGAAGAAAAGAAAGGAATAGTACGGGGAATGCTCACTCAGACATTGGGACCTTGGAAATGGCTAGTAGCATTCTTATAAGAAAAACTGGACCCAGTGGCTAGCGTGTGGCCCCATTGCTTAAGAGCTATAGCAGTGGCAGCCCTTCTAATAAAAGATGCTCATGAATGAACGTTGGGACAGAAGCTCACCATTATAGTCCCCCATGCCCTGGAGAGCATCATCTGCCAGCCTCCAGAGAGGTGGCTATCAAACTCCAGAATTAAGCACTACCAGAGCCTCTTGCTTGACAAAGACAGTATAATGCTGGGACCCCCTGCTCCACTCAACCCGGCTACACTGCTGCCAGAAGTATCATCAGGACCCGTCCTCATGAGTGTCAAAACATACTGGCAGAGAAAACCAGTATACGACAAGACTTGAAGGATCAGCCACTGCCTCGCCCTGAAGTCGTATGGTTTACGGACGGCAGCAGCTTTCTCCAAGACGGTAAGCGGCGGGCTGCACGAGCAGTACTTAGCAAAACTAATGTCATCTGGTCCTCTGGTCTCCCAGAAGGGACATCAGTCCAAAAAGCAGAACTGATTGCTCTTACGAAAGCATTGGAACTAGCAACAAGCAAAAGGGCAACCATATACACTGACAGCCGCTATGCATTTGCCACTGCTCATGTGCACAGGGCTATTTACCAGCAAAGAGAATAGTAACCTCTTCCAGGAAAGAAATAAAGAATGAAGATGAGATCCTCCACCTTCTCTCAGCAGTGCAGGGCCCTAAAGAACTAGCTATAGGGCACTGTCCAGGGCCCCAGAAGGGAAGCGACCCCGTGGTGGTTGGAAACAGAAGGGCAGATGAGGAAGCTTAATTGCCAGCCCTAAACGAAGTGACTCTGTTAACTTTTTCCACATGGGGGGGGACAAAAATCAGGAGACTTGGCAGCTCCGGAACCTTCAGGCAACTTATCATCTGAGGAGACAGATACAGAACTCTGGGACCCTACAGAGCCAAGTTTACAATTTCAAAAAGCCCACCTTTATGTCAAAGACTTACACTAGCTCACCCACTTAGACTCAAAGAAGTTGTAGGCACTCTTAAAGGACCGAAGAAAGGACTTATTATTGACTGACTCAAAGAGGAAAGAAATAGCTGAGCAGGTGACTAGAGCTTGTCAAGTCTGTCAATTAGTTAATACTTACCCATCCAAGCTTCCTGCAGGAAGCACTTACGAGGAACCAGACCAGGACAATTCTGGGAAGTGGACTTTACTCAAATTAAGCCAGCAAGTTATGGACTTAAATATCTCCTAGTCTTTGTAGGTACTTTTTCAGGATGGGTCGAAGCCTTCCCCATGAAGAAAAAAACGGCTCAAATGGTGGTCAAAAAGATCCTAGAAGACATTTTTCCAAGGTCCGGCTTGCCTAAGGTAATAGGGTCCGACAATGGACCGGCATTTGTAGCCCAAGTAAGTCAGGGATTCGCCAGGACCCTGGGGATTAATTGGGAGTTACATTGTGCTTATAGACCCCAGAGCTCAGGACAGGTAGAAAGGATGAATAGAACCATCAAAGAGACCTTAACGAAATTAAGCCTGGAGACCGGCATAAAATATTGGACTATGCTCCTATCTTATGCACTGTTTCCTGCAAGAAATAACCTCTATGCCTCTTTGTGTAACCTCACCAATTATAAAATTCTCTATGGTGCCCCTCCTCCAGTAAGGGACCTAACCCCAACTCGAGACTTAATGATTCCTTTCACACACCCTTGCTTGACAGACTTAAAGCCCTTGAACAAACCCAGCACCCAGCGATACCTGTGGAAATAGTTGGCCACTTCTTATCAGCCTGGAGACAAAGAAACCCCACATTGTTATCAAGTGGGAGACTTAGTCTACGTGAGACGGCATCAGGTGTCATCCCTGGAACCCCGCTGGAAAGGACCATACCAGGTGTTTCTTATAACACCTACAGTGGTGAAATTGGATGGGATCACTTCCTGGATACATGCCTCACATCTCAAGCCTGTGCCCTGTACAGATTCCGGCTGGAAACTGAAACTGACTGGTAACCCTCTCAAGTTGCGTGTCTGTCGTGTGGATAGGGCTATGGATTCTTCCCCTGGCCACCAGCATTCCTAATCCCCATCAGCCTGTTCAGCAACAATGGCAAGTTATAAATCCTACTGGGCAAGTAGTGTGGTCTATTTCACATACAGCCGCCTTATGGACTACGTGGCCATCTCTCCACCGAGACATTTGTCAGCTTGTTATAGGCCTCTCTGACTGGGATCTCCCTGACATAGAGGACCCCACACATATCCCACTCAAACCCAAACCAGGGCAACATAGACCACCTTACCTCATGAATTATGGATGTCATCTCCCCAACTGAGGTGTAAACTAGCCAGTCTTGATTTTTATGTGTGCCCAGCTGATTTCCGAAGTTGCAAACAGGCCCAAACCTGTGGAGGACCCATTGACTTTTATTGTAGATCTTGGGGATGTGAACAAACGGGAGTGCATGGTGGAACCCAAACTCTCCAGACAGTATGATTCAGGTAGGACCAAATGACACCTGGATTGATCCCAAGAAATGTGCCGCTAGCCAAGCGGTGTCAAAAACTCGCTGTGGAAAGAATAGTCTATGTTACCCCCTCAAATAACATTCACTTCCAAAGGAAGGGGATACCTCAGAACAACATGGCCTATGGGAAATACTAGGGGAATGCGATTTTATATTTATGGCCCTGGTTATTACTTTGCTCTCTGGTTCACCATCCAGCTTAAAAAGGAAGAAAAGCCCACAGCAATAGGGCCCAATCCCCTCAAGCCAGGAATTAAACCTCCTAAACCTCCCATGCCTAGATCTACCAGAACCCCTCTACCATCTCATACTTCCTGGTTTCGGTCTTTGCCTACCTTCCCAGTCCAGAATACAGCTGACTCCTCCCCCTGGGAACTAATTAAAGGAACCATTATGGTACTGAACTCCACACAATCAGAACTCCTTGCATTTCAGCCCAGGTATTAGATAGCTCTGTAAATTATTGTGTAATGGTGCAGATACTCCCCAGGGTGCTCTATGATGATGCAGAATAATTTGAAGGTCTACTAGGGGGACTAACAACCTGATTTCACCGGGAGCCAGTGTCTCTTACTCTAGCCATCCTACTGGGGATAGGAGTTACGGCAGGAGTGGGTACGGGAACAGCTGCTATGATCCGTGGGTCACAACAAATGGCCCGATTAGAAACAGCAATAGATCAAGACTTGAAAACGTTAGAGACCTCCATCACAGTTTTGCAGGAATCCTTAACCTCTCTCTCTGATGTTGTTTTACAGAAAAGGCAAGGATTAGACCTCCTCTTCATGAGGGAGGAGGGCATCTGTGCTTCACTGAGAGAAGAATGTGTTTTTATGCTGACCATAGTGGAGTTTTAAAGAATCCATGAGTAAATTGAGAAAATGCCTTGAAGAGCACCAGAGAGAAAGGGAGATTCAACAAGGGTGTTTTGAGTCATGGTTTACCCAGTCCTCTTGGTTAACTAAACTTTTATCAGACTTAGCTGGACCCCTGATCATCCTTATGGTGTTAATAAATGTGGGACCTTGTTTGCTAAACTGCATAGTTTCCTTTCTCCAGGTTCAGATTGGGCAGGAAAAAACTCATGGTAATCAGATAAAAATACTATCCACTGGCAGAAATAGAATCTGAGAACCCGCAATAATTATGATTCATTGCTTTTAAGATTAAAAGTAGTCAGAAAAAGGAGTGGAAAATGAAAGAATAAAAGAAATTTAAATTGAAACGTAAAGAACCAGGTTTTGTAAAGTTTCCAAGCTGCACTCAGAACCTGAAATTCCTGTGGCAGTTAAGACAATTCCCAGAACTGCCCATTAGATGTGTGTTGAAATCTTCCCTGACCACCTAGTAGCTAAACAACCCCTTCCCAGAAACCCTGCAGCTCAGCACGAATACATCTCAGGGCTTCAACCAACCAGTTTAAATGTATACCCATTCTCAGGGCTAAAAAATCACCCCCTGCCCGACCTGTTCCCGCCAATGGATGTGCTAATCTTGTTTTAGAGTTGCTATTTGATTTTCCTGCGGCGTATGATGATTTCCTAAAGGAGGCTATGATGTATGTAAAGTCCCTGCCCTCTCTAAAGAATGTATATAAACTCTGCTCAAGTTGTTCTCGGGGATCTTTTTTCTTTCCTCCTCTGGAGTGAGCTCTGAGCCCCAGATGCTGGACCCCCAATAAACCATTTCTTTTGGCATGAGACAGTTTCTTGTTGGTCTTTTCCTCCAACGTTCGATGACCTTTTCAGTTCCTGACTACCTTCAAGTGAGAATAGCAATCCTTTGAGTCAAATGAGTTCTTCAAAGACCTGAAGAGGCTAGCCCATAGGTGCTTGGGTTTTCTCATGACTCCAAATCACAGTAAGAATATATACCTGACAGTCAGTAGGCCTCAAATTGGAGAAGAAGAGCAGTATTAGCAGCAGGGCTATTTGATCATTCCTGCTTCAAAGGATGGGGTCCATGCCACCCAACGCCCTTATGGACTTCAAATCTTACCTAGATTTCTGTTTTCATACTTATATTTCACCGCATATTCATGTAAATATCACAGGTTTCCAATACCATTATTTATTCTGCAAAATGATTCCTAATCGAAATCGAACCTGTTATTAACCTTAACCATACACTCTTCCCTCAATCTAACTTTACAAAAGAACAGGGAAATTGTTGATCTTACAATACAGGAATGTAGGTGATCTTCCACCTGCTGAGAACCTCAAAGTTCCATGCAGAAATCATCCCTGAAGAAGATGTAGGCACCTATGAAGCATGTGAGAGAGCAAAAGTCAACTTCCATGTCAAACAACCTGGTCAGGATGAAGGAATGTGACTGAATCAGCCTCTCTCTTCTTAATGTAGATTAAATGGACCAAACCAGGCCCAGGCCTGTGTGGAGAGCTGTTCCTGGGTGCCTGTGGTTGATATACCATTCTAACTTGTGTAAGTGTCACAGGAAGTAGGGGCAGACTCCATCTCATGGGACCCTTGGAAGCAACTGTTAGTACAAAGTGGTTGCCAAGGCAGTGACCTCATTCATTTCCTGAAGGAAGTCACCTACCACACTTCCTTGGTGATTGACTGCCAGGCACCCAGAGAAGTCCCAGTCCCAGTCCCAGTGGTCTCAATTGTTTGGATTTATCAAGGACAGAGTCAGTCTTTCTTGGTACCTACTTAAGTGATGATGGCCAAATGCCAGGAGAGGTCTGAATAGAAGCCTTTTCTGAGAAAGCAGGTAGTGGCTCAACCATGGCTCCTGACAACTTCAAAGAGTTGGCAAAGAAGACCAGATCTGAAACAGAACAGGCCACTTCGGGGAACATAGTATGGCCCACCAGTCAGAGGACACTGAGGATAGTCACAGACATACTTGGGGGAAGGAGGTGCTGTTGTGGGTGTCCCTATGAGTTTGTTGTTTAGTCTCATGTTCTGAGAATAAGTCGGATTGTTTGTTTGGAGTGGAATGTTTCTAGAAATTTGTTTGACAACATGAGTGTTTCTATGTCTGTGAATCCCACTGTATACATGGTTATAGACATTTGAAAAGAGAATGCATCAATGGTTGTGTCCTGTCTGGTAGAAAGCTTCCCAGCATTCATCCTGCCCAATTTAAGAATGGAGAGTGGCTTGCCTTATGGATGGGCAACACCTACTACCTTCCTAAGTTTCTCTCTTCTTCTTGAATACGGGCCACTCTCCAGAATAGCCCCATGGTTTTGTTTCCAAGATATGCACCACCTCCAAGCTCTCTGACATGGGCATGTACTTAATAGCTGAAGGGAATGGGAGCATCTCAGAAACTCAGAATTCTGTGTGACCAGTAAAGTCTCAGTGGAGAAACACTGCTTTGGGCTTTTTGCTTACCTATTGTTCTGTTGTCCTGAATGTCAGGAAGGTCTTTGCCTCAGGCCACCCCTTTGTGAAGCCTGAAGAAAACAGTTTACAAACGGAAATGAATGGGCATCACCTGTGGCTCTTTGCTTAATTGCTTTGGAAAGGGATGTGGCTGAATCAGCCTCTTGGCCCTTTGTGAGGCAGTGGCTTAGATTGTCAGCATCTGATGCATCTAAAGAAAGTTTCCAAGTGTGCATTCATAACCAAAATGGCCAAAAGAGCAGTCTTTGTGGATGAAGTGTCTCGCCATCTTTTGTAACCTTCCTGACCTCCATCAAGTGAAAATAGAAATTCTTTGGGTCAAATGAGTTCTTCAAAGCCCTCTAGAGGCTAGCCGATAGGTGCTTGAGTTTTCTCATGACACAAATTCTCATGAAGAATCTATACCAGACAGTCAGTAGGCCTCAAATTGGAGAAGCGGAGCAGTTATAGAGCAGGACTAATTGATCACTCTTTGTTCACAGGAAGGGTGTCCAGGCCAAGCTGACTTTAGGCAAATGAGGCACAAGTGTGCTTATTTTGGACAGTGTCTTGGGCTTCGCCCCTCATGGAAACCTCCAGCCAGAGGTTATGATGAGTGTATATGTGGAAGAAGATGAGGGCCATGTGGGAGTGTTTTGGTTTTAATTGTGGTCAGCTGTGTGGTGGTGGGTAAAGATGCCTGGGTCTACCTGAGCTTTAACTATGGTGTGATTTCCCATAGAGACTGAGTAATGGAACTGACCTCAGAGAAGTATTGCCATGAATTGTGTTGGGATTTTTGGTGGCCATGCATGAGATTCACCCTTGAAAACTGAGATATAGAAAAGGGTGGCTTTCCAAAGAGTACTGTCAAACTCAGCCTGGATATGACATGACTTTATTCTGAAAGATTGGCCGCCATAGTTGAGAGTCAAAACATACATGGACCTTACATTGGAGACCTCAATGGGCCTGGCTTCATGTGTCCTTTGGGCCACTCTTTGGGAAGCCTTGCCTCTGAGAGTTCACCAGAGCTTTCCTTGAAATGTGCTTCTTCAAAATTTAATGGTTCCTGAATGAATTTAAACCCACAGTTTCCCCAAATTCATCCTTGAAAAATGGCTAGATAAATACCATGAAATTTTTGAAATTCCCATGACCAGGTGGCCCTGGAGAATCTTTGGATGTCTCCTGTTGCTGATCATGAGGGTACCAGACAGTGCCTTGATTGACTGGTTTTCATGAAAACGGTGTATAACACAGATACCAGTATGTTGGAGGCTGCTGAGTAGTGGGCCCAGAGCTGTGATGTGCAGGTGTGTGATAAAGCATCTCTTGTCAAGCCATGTGGATCTGTCATTGACTTCCAAATGGCTTGTGGCTGACATGGTGCAGACAGGAATCACGTATATGTCTGAATCCTCTCCATAAAAGGCATCTTGTTATATGGAGATGTTTCAGGGCAATGTTCAGAATCAGGTTGCTATGGTTAAGGGGACAAGCTATGTGGAATAGAAGCCTGGTTGGTGCATTCTCCTGCAGACCCTGACCCACCACACGTGACAGGACTCCCTCCAGCACTGTGTCCCAGTTGAACTCCTTGTATTTCGTGAAGCAAATACCAAACTCCCAGTGCAGCAGCAAGAAACACCATGAAAAGTGGAGGATGACCAAATGGCTTCACAGTCCACATGCGGAGACACTTAGCTTTCAGTGGCCACAGTTTACCTACAAAGAGAGAAGTCAGCACTGCTGCCTCATGTTATTTGGAAAATAAGAAACAATGTCCTCCAGGTCACATAGATGCAGACTCAGCTTTAATGGTCTCCTTAGAATGGAAGCAAAACTCCTGACAACAACATATATGTCAAGTGCCCATCCTCAGAGGCAGTTTCTCAAGTAGTCTTTAGGCAGGCAGAGCTCCATGTTGGTGGAGTGTTTACCTTTTAGACCAGGACGCAAGAAAAGACCACTGACTCCAATTAAAATCAAATTAAAGCAAACTTATTATTTCCACCACCCGGGCTGTGTCTCCCTCCCAAAACCGCGGGAACAAGAGAGCAACCCCACCTTTCCTACAGAATGGCTTTATAGCGCAGAATGTTACAGAAAAGGGTGGTTACAGATAACAGAACTCTGACAAGCATCACACTAATGATAGTTTACATTTTTTTTTTGCTGGCCCCAACATCAGAATTTATGAGAACCATTAGAGCCTCAGAGAGTGTCGTCTGGCCAGGGAAGGCCAATATTTGTGAGGTGTAAATAAAGTTTCAGAGAGGGCTGTTATCTGGTCAGAGAGCCATGCATGGGTGAGTTCAAGGCATGGGCAGGCATTCAAAGCAGGTTCAGAATTTGCTGTAATTTATAGTTAAGCCAAAATTATCTTTTCATGGCTTTGTGTCAAGATGGCTCCAATTTAAATAAAATATCAGGTTGGGTCTATCATTCCCCCATTTTCTAATGTGTCCCTTTCAAATCTTTGATAGGGTAGGGGACGAGCACTGAGGGAAATTTAATTCCTCAGGTAACAGTCTCCCCATTTTTTGAACTCACCCAAAACCGGTCTCCCTGATTTTACTGACTTAATTAATTACTTATATTGATAGTCTATTTATTTTTGGCTCCATTGTAGTAAGAAGCGAGGCATCACTCATTTTGACTTCTTCTGAGCTGAGAGAGGGTGACGTGAGGGGGTACGGTCTGAGAGACATGAGTTGCCTTTTCGAAGTCAGTTCGGTTTGAAGTCTGGTTGGGGAAGTACAGGTTGTAAAGTCATCTGGGGATGGGTTCTTCTATGAGAGAAACAAAATACATGAGTACTGAATAAATGTTGCAGCAGCTGGAACATGTCACTGTAAGAAGTTCCCTCACCAGTCTTAAATATTCCCAGTTATCAGGACTGTCAACTTAATATTTAACATTTAGGGTTACAGTTGTCCCTCCCCATAAAATACAGTGTTATAATTTAATACCATCTGATCCTGCAAAATTCTTTTACTAGTATGACCTCTGTGTCTAATAGAGAAACCCTTAATTCTGTTACTCAAGGCTGGATAATTGTACTAGCAAACTCCAATATTACCTGTGTAGGTTAGGAATATCTGTAGGCCTTAAACTAAAAATTTCTGCCTCTGGCAGCTCCTCTTGATAGTCTCTTTTTATAGTTATCAGGCATTCCTCTCTGAGAACCCTTCTTTGTAGCCTCCAGTCTTATTTATCTTGGGAGGCTAACATAAAGTGTATACCTTAAAATATTATTATTACTGTTATTATTTAAAATGCCCAGGAATGGCTGTATTTTGCGTTTAACTGTCTTTCCTAAATGTTTAAGATGAAGCAGTCAAACTGACTTTTGTTTCTATCTATTATGAACAGTCAGCTGAGCTTTTACGGCAGTCATTCCTGGGGAAACTTGAGAGCAGCTTCTCAGTTCTGCTAGTGCCATTTTCGCTAGATGTGTCCAGGTCTTGCTTGACCCTGTGGCTTTCCTCGAAAGCATCAGGGATGTCTCCCTTCTCTGATGACTGTCTTCTTCATAGAAAATGCACTGATTGGCTTTCTGTTCTCCAGTGGCTCAGAGTTGCAAAGCTCTTTAGGGAAGTCCCCTGTTCCCTGGATACAGACTGACTCAGAGGGCAAGAATCAAATATTGGTTTTCTTGGCCCTTTTCATTTAACTTTAATTTTAAATCCTAATTTTAAACATCCAGCAAATAAATTTTAGCAGCCTTATATTAAGAGTACTGGGCTTTAATGTCTGTAATTTAAAATTATTTATCTTTTTATTAATTGGGATCTGTATTTTTCTGTCTGTCTTTTGGTGATGTCTTGTTATCTTTAATTAACCCATGTTGTGTTCTTAAAGCAACACTTCTGTAAAACACTAACAGGGAATCTTTAGATCACTTATAAGGAAATTACAAAATAAAATTAACAAGAGTAAATATACTTAGTTCGTGTAATAGCTACCCTGAATTTTTAGGCTGAGTTATTTATTATATTTCTTGTTTGAGATCCTAATAATCTTGATATGAAAAAAAAAGAACTTTTGAATGTAACTTTAAATGAAATAACATCTGACCCACTGATTTCGTAGTCATTCTCACATGTAGTAAGTTGAGACACAGAGCCTTATCTCAAGTAAGGCAGGGCTCTTTATAAATCTTAAGTGTTTTAGTTCTAAAGATGATCTTTGTTTTTTAATATCAGTTTAAAAAGTTAACATTAATTGTTTGAGGTCACATGAACATTAGTTAACACCATATAATATAACATTTAAAACATGAATAAAATAAACGCTGAAAGTTTTATCCTTTTCATAGCTAAGGCTCTCATTAACATAAAAATACATTCAAATTGTTCCCCAATATAAAAAGTAACATAAAAGTTTACATATCTTATTGATAAAACGTAAATAAATGCCCAATATATATTTTTTTTTTACCATACAACTTCAGAACACCAGCTTCACATAATGCTCTTTAAAGTTTCTACCTTAGAGACTTGTATTCCTGGAAGATATGAGCACATTAATAGCATCACAATTGCATTGATGTTTCTACATTAACCAAGTTTAGCTTTTAAAGAAATGGCAGTACAGTGCTCTAAAATAACAGATCGTATTTAATAAGTTGTTTAATATTTATGGTTGCTTGCTCTAGAAAAATAAAACTTAATAAACACAATGTTATTGGTAAACGTATGTTTTAAGAAATTTTTGTGTCTTTTACACATGACTGATTTTTACAATCTTATACAGACTTTAGAACAAACTTATACAGACCTTAGTAAATCAATAACATATCTAACAAGAATACTCATGAATGAGTAATCAAATATCAAATTTAATTTATTTATTTATCAAAATATTAGACAAAAGTATTGAACAGTGTAGACCATTTTTTGTTGAAGGAAATGTCCTAGAACCAAGGCATATTAGACCTTTTGTCGACATTAATATTTTATTAGATTTTTGAACACCTAGAAAAACATGTAAGCTTAAATTTAAAGACATTTATTTTTATCTGTTTATCCAATTTAAAGTGAACCATTTAAATCACGTAAATTAAAGATCTTTGGATCCGCTTTTTAAAATTTGTTTTTGTGAGTGCTCCTTTTTTTATGAGCGCTCCTTATGTATGTTAATTTGTATATAATATACATGATATACGGACATATGTATATATACACATACAACACATAACAAGAGTGTGCACACATAATTATAGTAAAGGCCTTGTAGCTTTTCGCAGGTGAAATCTCCATTGCAATGTTTCAAAAACTCCACTGTTGGTCAAAGATAGAACTGATCAGAAAAAACATTAACCTAGGTCTGTAGGATCAAAATCATGAGTTAAAAACAATACAGAATCTAAGGAAAAAAATAAGAGTCCTAGAAAATGTGACTGGGCAGTTATTAGTAAATACCATACAATGTAATTTTTCTCCCCCCCCCCTTAGGCCTCAGATCAGTCTCCTACTGAGCTAGTAGGCTTCTTTCATTTGCATTTCAACATAAGGCCTGGCTGAGGTCTGGAAGGAGCAGGGAAAAACTGCTATTCTGAGCAGACACCTCAGGCCTAAGGCATTTTAACCATAATTTTCAGGTTTGGATGTTGAAAATTATGGTACAATTTTAAGTTCCAATTCACAAAATTTTATATCTTTACATCTTGTTCTGTCAACAGATACCATACTATGATTTACTATCCTTTTCCAAATTAATGCACTGGTACACACTGTGATATTTTCCCAGTCTACCCAATTCAAAACTGGTGAAAAATAAGACTGAATGTTTGGGAAGTTACTTGCCAACTTGGAAATAGAGTTCTTTAGTTTTCCATGCTAAGTATTTAAGTTCTCTTGCATGAATTATCTAAAATCATAAACTAAACAATTATATGAACCAGACTTTTAACTGCAAGATTGTACAATGCTTCAAAAACCCATTCAGATACCAGATTGTTACAATAAAACGTCATCATTTAGACACACATTGAGCTAAGATCATTCCCAAGAAACAATTTATAATATGAACACATTATTGCACATGTCTTTAAGGGCCAGAAACAAAGACACAAGACAGACAGAAAGGAGCTCCAGACTATGGCTGACAGACAGAAGCCTTTAAAACATAACAGATAAGAGAAAAATCTCCTACACCTGTAGCACGATAGATGTCCCCACAAGGGGAACAGATGTTTTCAAAGAGGAGCAACCTGAAATGTGAAATCAAGGGTCTCCATGGTGACTTTACTGCATTTAGTGTCCCCTTTTTCTTATTCTCTTTTTTAATAAGACAGAGGTGGCATAATTCTTACAGTGCAGGGACGGAAGGAGGGAATTCTCTGAAGCAACAGGGCTTTGGCAGCTGCTGGGAGTCCTTCAGTCCCTCCTTTTACTTACAGGATTAGCTCCTCTGGTTCAGTTCCACCCCGAGCACGCTCCGTCTCCTAATATTTCAGTAGTCAGCTCTCAAAAAGTCCCAGGGTCCGGGGGAGGGTATCAAAATTTGTAACTTAAATTTTGGTTCCTGATGTTGAAGCCAATTAATACCAATTTAATAATGAGGACAGCGTTTGAGAAAAAGAAAAAGGGAGGTTTACTGCTTTGCTAACAAAGGAGAAACACAGGGGATTCTGCCGAAAGGTTGTGACTCTCTTGATCTGGAGGGACAAGCGGTTTTAAAGGAGTTTCACTTTTTCACCTAAGAGATACTCAGTTCTTAGGTCACCAGCAGGCATTGCCCTCTGCAGTGGGTGTGCTCCAGGCAACCAGCTAGGGGCTTCTCTCATTCTGCTTGACAAAGGGGGGGAAAGTTCATCACAGTTCCTTAAAACACAGTCCAAAGGGGTGTCAGGCTTACTTGCTTTATTACCCATTTTCACGTCCAATATCATTATGTTTTTACCAAAGAAATCACACAACAAAACGCACAAAAACTAACAAACCAAAAACATACAGAACACAGAAAAAAACACAAAGAAACAGAAAACCGGTGAAGAAACAGAAAAACAGAGGAGCAATACAACATCTTGCTAAAGCTCCGGGGAAGGAGCTCCTGCATGCCCGTTGGCACCTCTCTACCCTTTCAGAGGAATTCCCTACAGAACAGAACAGAGGACAGAATGATACTTGTTACTGTCCCGGACAGGAATATATGTGAGCCTCCCCATGCCACCTCTCTGTCATCAGAAGAGATGTCCCTTTACCGGATATCAGATGTTATAAAGATACCACTTACCTA